>NW_020451127.1:2529143-2568482 GCF_003343035.1 Apteryx rowi
GGGGAAGCCGCGCTGGGCCGGCGTGCAAGGGCTGGGCGTGCAAGGGCTGGGCGTGCTGGGACAGGCAGCCGTGCAAGGGCTGGGTGTGCAAGGGCTGGGCATGCAAGGGCTGGGTGTGCAAGGGCTGGGCGTGCAAGGGCTGGGTGTTCCAGGGCTGGGCATGCTGGGACGGGCAGCTGTGCAAGGGCTGGATGTGCCGGGGTAGGGGGGAAACGGCTGTGCAAGGGCTGGATGTACAAGGGCTCGACCTGCAAGGGCCAGCAGCCGTGCAAGGGCTGAATGTGCAAGGGCTGGAAGTGTTGGTGTGGACAGCTGTGCAAGGGTTGGGTGTGCTGGGGGGGGGCAGCCATGCAAGGGCAGGGTGAGCAAGGGCTGGACGTGCAAGGGCTGGGCAGCCGTGCAAGGACCGGGCAGCTGTGCAGAGGCTGGATGTGCAAGGCCTGGACAGCCATTCAAGGGCTGGATGTGCAAGAGCCAGGCAGCTGTGCAAAGGCTGGTTGTGCAAGGTTCAGGCAGCCATGCAAGGGCTGGGCAGTCGTGCAAGTGCTGGACGTGCCAGGGTGGACAGCTGTGCAAGGGCCAGGCAGATGTGCAAGGACCAGGCAGCCATGCAGGGGGTCGATATGTCAGGGCTGGGCAATCATGCAAGGACTGGGCAGCTGTGCAGGGGCTGGAGGTGCCAGGGGTGGACATCCATGCAAGGGCCAGACATCTGAGCAAAGGCTGGACGTGCTAAGGGCAGACATCCATGCAAAGGCCTGGACATTCATGCAAGCCCCAGACAGCCGTGCAAGATCCAGGCAACCGCGCAAGGGCCGAACAGTCCTGCAAGGGCTGGACATGCCAGGGGTGGAAAGCCATGCAGGGGCTGCATATGCCTGGGGTGAACATCTGTGCAAGAGCCAGGCAGCTGTGCAAGGGCAGGATAGTTGTGCAAGGGCTGGATGTGGCAGGGCTGGGGAGGTGTGCAAGGGCTGGATGGTTGTGCAAGACCCAGATAGCCATGCAGAGGTTGGACATGCCAGGGCTGGAGAGCCATGCAAAGACCACGCAGCTGTGCAAAGGCCGATCCTCTGCACAAGAGCTAGGTAGCGGTGCCAGTGCTGGACAGCTGTGCAAGGTTTAGGCATGCAAAGACTGGACAGCAATGCAAGAGGTGGACAGCTGTGCAAGGGCTAAGCATGGAAGAGCCAGACAGTTGTGCAAGGGCTAGACAGATGTGCAAGGGCGAGGTATGCAAAGGCTAGACATGTAAAGGATGGGCAGTGCTACAAGGGCCAGATGTGCAAGGGCTGATCAGACACCCAAGGGCTGGACAGTTGTGCCAAGATCAGACACTCAAGGACTGGACAGTTGTGCAAAGGTTAGACAGTCGTGCAAGGACTCGATGTGCAAGGGCCGATCACTCGAGCAAGGGCTAGACAGTCGTGCAAGGACTCGATGAGCAAGGGCCGATCACTCGAGCAAGGGCTAGACAGTCGTGCAAGAGCTAGCTGTGCAAGAGCTGATCACTTGTGCAAGGGCGAGATGTGCAAAGGCCAGACAGTCATGCGAGGACAACACATGCAAGTGCTGATCTGTCATGCAAGGACTAGAGAGTCATGCAAAGGCTGGACAGTTGTGCAAAGGTTAGACGTGCAAGTGAGGCCCGGAGAGGCCCAGGGAGACCTTGATGCATGGACAGGAGGACGAGTCCCCAGGCTGGGATTGGGCCATGCAGCCACCAGAGTGGGGAGAGCCCAAAGCAGGGCGAATAAACCTGCAGAAGGATGCGGTGTCTGCAGCGGGGACACGGTGCATGCTAACCACAGCGAGCACTGGGATAACCGTGCCAGGTTTGGGCTATATTCCTGTCTCCCGTAGTCTGGAAGCAGACTGATTCAGGATGCCCACGCATGGGGTTAGCGGGGAAAAAGATTTTGGGGGCATTTTGTCCTGCAATAGCCTCTTGGGCGGCATGGGGAGGTCAGTGAGTTTATTCTCACCAAGCACTCAGGCGTTTCCAGCACTTCCAACGCTACGCAAGCTGTTTGGGTTCTGCTTATTTTCAGAATAAGAGGGAAAAGGAAAAAAAAAAAGCCGTTTTAAGTTCCAGGCTTGTATAAAACATCCCAGCTGAGTCGCAGACTGAACYTTGGCAAAACGGCCTCATGGAAAAGCAGCCGGGTTCGCACCACCCAGCGCTTCATGCGTGAGCTTTGGGAGCTCCCGCTGCAGCTCCGCTTTGCAAACTTCGGCTCCCCGCGCCTCTGCCCCCGTAGCGGAGGGCTCAAATCCAGCGGGGTTAAACCACAGCGGGGRGGTTCATGTCCAAACTGCTTCATCAAATCTGCATGATTTTCCGGGGGCCTTGGAGCATTGCGGTCCCCTTATCTCGCCGGTTGGGGCTAGGTGGACGGTTTGAGTCATCCTTCACGCACRTCCCCGAGGAGCCGAGGTGCCCAGCTCAGGAAGGGAACTCCGGTTACGCCGGGTAACCGCGACGTAGGGAAGGAAGGTTCCCGGAAAAGCAGCGCAGCCCTTGCATTTAGTCATTTCCCCTCTGYGGGAGCAAGGTGCCGATGCCGAGGCGGCGTGCTGCGGCGAGCCACGGTTCTTTCCGACGTGGCACAGCACGTGCCGCYGACCGAAAATAGAGCCGCCGCTTCCGCTTTCGGCTGGGCCGGGGGGGAAGGGAAGCACGCGGGAGACCCTGCCCGGAGCTACGTCAGTGCAAACGGAGAGCCCCGGCGAGCGGCGCCGGCCGGCACGGACACGAGCCGTGGCGCCTCGCTCCGCTGGAGGGCCAGGAGCAGGGTGCACGGTGCTTTGTCCAAGTTGGGAAATCCGGTGTTATTCCAAAGACGTGGCTCAACCTGGCTAAAGTAGCCCAGTTGCTTGATCCAAGCTGGAGTTGCCTCCTCTCCGGCTTCACCCTCCGCTGCGGATGCTGTTTTTAGCACAACGGGACCGTGCACGGGTCCCGGGCRCAGCATCCTCCCGGAGCACCTTTGCAGCTCTCCAGGGCGTTATTTCATCCAGCGGCTCCCGGGAGGCCACAAAATCCGCGTTTTTCTGCTCGGCGGCGGCGCCCTTGGCCGGCGTCCCCGGGGCCGGGCTGCCGACAGCAGAGGGCAGTGGCACATCGAGGCAGCGCCGCGCGTCCCCGGGCGAGCGCCGACCCGCTGCCGCRCGCGCTCGGCTTTTTAAGCTGTCATTTTTCACCGGGGCGTTTTGGTCCCGGGATGGCAGGCGGCACGCCGTAGCGGCCAAGCAGCTTAACGAGTTCGGCCTTTCAAGAAGCGACGGTTTCAAAGGCCCTCCGAGGCTTATCTGAATCAGGAAACGGCACTGCTATCAGCGTGATAAGGTCTTCCCTACGGTTGAAATAAGACGCCGGGGCACGAGGCTAATGCTGGACAAGGAGCTCCTGTAGGCAACCCCAGGGTATGCTTTGGCATCGGTAGAAAACCTGCCCGTGTCGTTCCCCCAACCCCAGCCCTGCCATCTCGCTCCTGCAAGGCGCTCCCGGCTACTGGGCAAACTGGTGAGCGCCCAGTGAGGTCCCAGGAGAGGGTGCTGGCCCTGGCCTGGCACCTGCTCCCGCAGATGGGACATCCTCAGGCAGCGTAAGTGGCCGCTGCTGCTCCGTCAGGCTCTTCCYGGGCCCGTTAGACCACAGGGAAACGTGGAAGGTGACTTCAAGCGTTCCTGCTCCGTGACTCAGCTCTCGAGCTGCTCCCCGGGCTCAGCCTGTGCGCCGGAGCCACCAAGGCTTCCCCACCCCAGAGGAGCCCTCGCCTTTCTCACTAGTGTTTTTTCTGCAAAGCAGCTTGGCTCCTCTCCCGCGCGGGGTTCTCCTGCCCTTCCTATCGCCCTGCTCCGTGTGCTTTCCTCTGCGGGCAGCCCCTGTTCGAAAGCCAAGTGCCAGCAGCTTCGGCTCCGACAAGCGAGGGCTCACCGAGGTCTTGCAGTGTGAACCAAACCTCTCCAATTCGGTGACTCCAGCTCAGCGGGGCCGTTGAGTCATAGGAGTCCGAGAGGGAAGGAAAATACCCATGAGGTCATCTGGTTCATCCCTGGCTGCCGGTTCTGCATGGGTTCCCCATCGGATATTTGGCACTCGCTCCTAGACTAGAGGAACTCAAGCGAGGAGGCAAGAGGTGGGGACCTCCCAAGGCTTGGTCTCCTTTGGGCAGCTGAGGCTGTGCCCGGGACAGCTGAGAAGCCTTCGGCCTCCTTTCCTCCGGGCAGATCGCCTCGGAGACAAGCCACTCACATTTCCCTTCCTCGGTTTCCTTAATTAGAAGTGGGCACGGCRTTTCTCTGCCCTCCGGATACAGCCTGAAATAACAGGCAAGGCGTGGGAGCGCTGCCCGCCCGTGGATAGTCGTTTCTTCCACCGGCTCAGGGATCACACCGTTCAAGTTCCCCCTGCCTCCGCTGCCTGCATTTCCATTTGCTCTTTTTTCACTGTCATGTGGACTCCCAGGGTGTTTCCTCCTCCTAGTAATCATACGTGGGCTYAAAGCCAGGTTCTCACTTCTTTTCCATCGGGCCTGGATGCAGCTAGAGTCACCCCGGGGACAGCTCTGAACTTCAGTCATCCTGCCCAGTCCAGGGCTTGGGATGGTGCAAATAACTGCAGATGAGGAGCAGCGTGTCCCTGGCCCCCCTGGCCCCACTCTTGCCCTGTGTCTCCATGGCCTCTTTTTCCCCACCACACTTTGCAAAAAGGCTGTCCCCTGCCCCCAGAAGATGGGGGGCCACCAGGTTTGTCCCCTGAGGTCTATCTGCCCCGGGGTCCATGCCAGACTCACARGGTTACACCTGTTGAGTTTTTGCATGTTCTATGATTCTGCCCCCAAAATGAGTTGTTCTTGTGGAATCAAGCCAGTGACGAAGCTGCCACAGGACAGACCCCAAGCAGGGCCTCTCGCACCAAACCTCAATAAGCAAGAGGTTTCCCTAACCCCCATTCCCATCACAGATCCCCTCTTTTAACTGATTACAGGACCCATATTAAAATACCTTGAAAGAGACTTAACCAACAGGTCCCAATAGGCATCTGTTACACGGCAGCTAAATCTTATTAAGCGTTAGCAAGCACCTTACTCCTGGACTATGGTAACAGGCTCACGCAGATCCTTTCTGAGCATTGCCAGCTCTCRGTATAATCAGGCAATCTCATAAAATATGTTTACAAGGGGCCCCAGGAGGTCACCTAGTCCAGCCCCCCCCTCCACGGCAGGAGCTGCTCCTTTATAATTATTTAATTTCTTCAGAGCTGTTGTTAATTGTGCCACAAAGAGAAGGGGGATAGGAAACTTTTCAGCTTTCCTGAGGCCCCTCTAGAATTGCATGTCCCTTTCATGCAAGAAGAGCAAGAGGTGATCTTTAAGAGCATTCACCTCTCATTTCTGCTCCACATTCCCCATATTCCACCATCCCCTAGTTTAAGAAGGTACCACTTGGGAGTTAAGTTGAAGGAAGGACCGAGCTCATGACTTTTTTGTTTTAAGTGAGCTCAGGGTGGCTGCACACACTTCCCCCAAGAGGCATACGACCACCACGTGTAGGCACAGAGATGCTCGTGGCTGGTTAATGCCGATGTGTCCTTTGCAAGGACGGTCAGCCCACAGGCCTTCTGCAGGGCACTCCCAGGCTCCTGCCTGCCAACCCACTGTCAGGCAGGTTGGCCAGCCCACCTAAACCCCAAAGCCATCTTTACAAACCTTGACCTGCTGGGTCTGCCAATGCCCTGACACTTTTGCTCCTGGTCTCTGGGGGGACCTGCAATGGCATTGATCAACCCAGCAGCTATGCAGGCTCCCAAGAAAATCCGAGTTAGGGCAGTCCAACCAAAAGGAGCTCAACAGGCTCCCGTTTGCCTTGTCCAAGTCTCTGCTCTTCACAGATCTCTCCTTTCTGGAGACATTTTGGTCTTTATAGGGATCAGCTGCCTGTCAGCCCATCTCCGATTCTGCCCCACAAGCAGCATGGGCCCAACCTTCTCCCAACAAGGCTCATTTCCAGAGCAGGGTGAGCCTGACCCCRGGCCACTTGGCTCTTAAAGAGCTGGACCAGTCTCTTACACCCCTGTGTCAAGACTTCTCAAAGGCCTCTTCCCATGCCCGCATGTGATGGAGGGACGTATCCACAGCAGGCTGGGTATGAGGGTGTGATCATGATAGATGGGCTCAATCATGCTATGCGCTGATATTATGTGTGTGTGTRAAACAAGGTGTTTTCAAATGTTTTGCTTTTTAATTGCTCTCCATCATTAAGAAAACAGAATCATAAATTATCTCACACTCTTTGAAAGCCCAGTAAATGCTTCCCTTAAGATCCAATCGTTCCTCTCTGGCAGCAAAGGGGACCTCTCTTTGCTGATGTTTCCAAGAGCTGGGGAAGTGATTTAAAAAACATTGAAAAATGGTAATTTTGCCTCCCGCTTCTGTGCATGTGTCTACTGTTCTGTGCTCTGCTCTTGCAAAGGTTTTTCTTCTTATGCCTGAGTACATGAGTACTGTTAAAATCGCCCTTCTGAGGAAATCCAAACAAATTGTCCTTAATGTGGGCACCTTTCTCCTAGTGATTTCACGGGGAATCAGAGACTTTATAATCTGGGCCAGAGTGATTTTTAATGCAATTAGTCCCACTGTAAAATAAGGTCCTTATTGTCTTCATGACAATCAGACATGCTAGGAATGAATGTGTTTTTGTTATATAGAGCTGCAGGAGGTATCTTGTGGGTCTGAAGGAACAGTGCCAAGCAAGCAGACTCTTTTCACATTCTGCCGTAGCCCATGCTGTAAATCACAGCGATTTACCGGCCATTATTGAAGGTGTTTAGTGARAGCTTGGTTCCTTAGGAAAATCAGCAACCAGATAGAAGAGGGAGACATAAATTCATGCACTTTTGAGGGAGACCTCCCYGTGGGAGCTCAGCAGCTCTTCTGAGCACCATTTGCGTGGTGCCAGCCCTGAACCAGCCCGTGGCCATGCTGCTTTCAAACTGGAGGTGGTAGAGGGAGCAATGAGAGGAGGGTAAATTGGGAAATTGAGGTAGTGCATGTGTGGGAGGCCTTAGGGCACCTGAAGGTGAAGCGAGGGTTACTGCAGTGGGCAGATGTCAGGACRCCGGCTGCAGATCCATAGGAAATCAGGCCTCGTTAGCTCTGCTCTCATGGCACCTCTTGTTTACCTCATCCTTAGGGTGACAGGTGCCCGAGGTAACCTATTCCTCTATCTTTAAGGTCACCCACCTTGCCTGTATATCTTAGGGACTGACAGCAATGACCAGGGATATGACCAAGTCAGGGGTCTTTGACCTTGAACATATATTAAACCRGTTAACCGAAGGACATGTGAGAGACCCTGAGAGTGAAAAGGGGAGATATGATAGTGTGGGAAAGAAAGGGAAAGGAGCAAAAAAAGCAAAGAAAGAAAGAGGGAGAGGATAGCAAAAGCTGCATTTCTGGAGCCCAGCTGGGCCCTGTTACTGTGTCCCTGGCTGGGGTCACTGCTGTCACCTTGGAGAGGGGTTCAGAGAACCCCATAATGGAGCAAACTGCCCCAACAGGAAATTACTTCAAATCTCTAGAAATTAATTTTCAGCCAATGTCTTGTGACATGCACTGAATCCATTTTCTAGCCATCTTAGTCTGTCTGTGAATATTTCCATCTACAGCATCCTCATTGAATTCTTCTGAGCTCTTTTCAGCTGTGATTTTCTTGTGATGAAAATTTCCTCTGATTAATCATCGCTCTTAAAAAAGACAAAATCTTCTTATCAGTTCCTAGTTTCTCATCTCCGTTTCATCTGGGGTCTCTCCTTGCTGGTAAAGGACAAGTTATAGCATCTGCTTTTCCTAGACTCCATTTGTGCATATGGGTTGCAGCATGGGGCCAGACGTGGCTGAGACTGGCTGGTGTGTATTGAATGTCGGTGCCTGCACATGGGAAGCGAGGGAGGGAGCTTGCTGTTGGTCGGGGTTGTGGATCCTGGCTGTGGATCCAGTTCCCTCCATTGGCTCCATTGAGAAGGGATAAGAGATGCTGGATCAGTTTTTAACACGGCAGAGAACAAGGAGACATAATAGTAGTGGATGAGGAACAGATCTGGGTAGTATCTTTTTGGTTTGGTTTTTTATTTTTAATGAATAGTGAATTTTCTGGAAATGGAGATTCGGGAGGGACAGAAGGTATTCACAAATTCATGTTGAAATTGCGTGGGCATTTCCCTGCAATATCCTCCATGCAGGTCCAAAATGCTGACAGATWTCCTTGGACATTTCCAAATCTGACCTTTTTGTTTGAAAATGACATACTGTGTTTAAAACAAAACATTCCTATGTGGAAAGCGAAGGCAGTGAAGGAAGGAGTGAAATGCCCTCAGAAGGGAACGCCACCCATAACTGAGCTCAAATGGACTTTTATGAGCTGAGCCAAAAGGACATTTTCTGTTCTCCGATTTCGTTTTTGCTAAAAGCCTGGAAAAAACCCTTTGGTCTTTCCAGTCTACCTGGACTTACTTCTGTCACCACTTTCCAGACCCCATTTTTGGGGTTCAATCACTCTCTGGCTGTCACTCAGAAGAGCCACCTCCCTTCACCCCATGCTGGGACCATTCTGATTTGCACGGAGGGGCCAAAAACATTACCCCAAACCATTCAACACCAGCACTTAGATGGCRGACACCTCCCCAGAGACCTGTCCTCCTATGCTCCTCCATCCTTGGAGGCAGATGCATTTATTTAAGCAAAGGGGAAAAGTGCTGTTCCTTGGTCCCACTATGCCCTGTTGGAAACGCTGAAGCAGGAAGAAGCAGCCGTTGGTTGTTTTTAAGCAGCTCTGGGCAGCTTCTCCGAAACTGTTGACAGTTGCAGTGGCTCAGAATGGTGGAATATTTCTAGGAGAACTACTGGAGGGTCATTTCCCGAGTCCTGCGCCGCCGCCGTCTATTCAAGTTGTATGCCCTAGCTAACAAGCCCATCCTATTGAATGCCGAAGCAGAAGGGATCCAGCCAACAGATCTGGCAACCTGTCAGCTGCAAAACAGCCAGAAACAAACTGAGCAAAAATATTTTTGTAGTCACAATATCAAGCCCACCCATCGAACGTGTGTCGGGTATTTTCCAGGACTGCTGAAAACTCTCTCTTTGCTTTTATTTTTAGATGAAAGGTGATTTCGGTCATGTTATTTCACTTTTTGGCCATTTCATGCTAATAAAAGGGTTTTATTTAACAGTGTTTAGCTTTCTTTTACATCGGGGGAAACAGGCTTATGATTTATTGCTGTAACTGAAATGCCATTGTCTTGAAGGTTGCCATCTGTCTGGTCTTCAGCCAGAGAGTCCAGCAACGGGGTATTTTTACCTGTGTAGGTGTATGCTTAGGCTGCCAGATTTTTGACTCATGAGCCCACTGCTGAAGGGAGTTTTCCATGAGTCCCTGCTCCCATGAGCAAACTGAACATTTTGAAAAAAACTTCAGGCCCACTCAAGCTCAAGAAGATCATGGTCGCTGGGCTGGTCAGCTGTGATGCTTCCAGACAGGTATTTGGCAAAACACAGAAACCCTTAGTGGGATATAGCTCATGGACCCAGATCCCTCAATTTAGAGGTCTCCCATGAAGGTGCCCCATGTCAGCTGAGCACCTGAGCCCCCACTACAGTCTGAACACAGGTGTCTGGTGCCACTGAGCTGGCCTCAGGACATCCATGTGGGACTGGTAGATACGACACAGGAGCTAAGGGAGACCTGTGTTTTCTGGAGCAGCAGCTGAAGGCCAGCAGGACACCCTAGGACATCCCAAATGTCACCTGATGGCCATGCTTGGATGAATGAATCTCACCCCATTAACTGCAGGGAGTATCTCCATTGGCTGTAAAGGGAGCTTAGACACACAGGTTGCCTGTAAACGTGTACATGTTCCTGGGGTTAGGACTGCCCAAGTGAGAGAGTACAGGATCATGCCTGCTGTGCTACCTTTCAGCTGCCAGTCCTGGTTTCTGTCCACTTGCTCAAAGTTTAATGCCCCCCTATACAGCTGGAGTGATGAAATAATCATTTTGCAATGTGCCAGCTACTACTGAGGCTCTCGCAAATCTTTTACCAGCCCACCACATCTCTGAAATTCTTTACCACTTCTTTCCATCTAAATAACAGAGAGAATAAAAATGCCAAATCTCGGAAGGAAACTCTCTCCTGAGGAAATTCCAAATCTCAATTTTGAGCTAGCTGGTGCAGCTGGGGTGGTCTCTAAATGCAGCTGTTGCAATGACACAGAGCTGAACTGTGTGGTATCTTCATATTTAGGCATTCAGACACCTTTTGATGGTGGCACACCATCATGATGACCAAGGATGGTGATACCATGGACTGATTGATCCAGTGTAAGCCCTTACAAGCACACCACCAGGCTGAGCAATGCTGGCTTATTGTTTGCTTCTGTTCCCTTCTTTCTCTGCAGCCCATTGCCTTCTGTCTTCGACTGCAAGCTCTTTACCTGATGTAGCCAGCTCAAGGGACAGCCTGAAGCCCTGTTGTCTCTCAGTACCCAGCTTTGCATGTCCACAGTGTTCTTGCAGCCAGGCTGAACCTGGCCAAATCTCAAATCATAGGAAGACCCCAGGGTTGACCGGTTGGTGCCTGTGATGCGACATTACTGCATGGGCAGACTGGGTAGTTGGTAAGCAGAGCACTGAAGAGCAGGGGCCGTCCAATTGATAAGCTGTCATTTAAGTGCGGCCTATAGGGCAGGGTACTCATCCTAGACATACCAAGAGAGTCACTCCAGAGCTGGCCCTAAATCAAACAGCTGGCATATAATGTTTGATTAATCCATCCAATCCTCAAGTGGGATTCATTGGATTACATGTAGATGTCTACAGTGTAAATACCTCCATCTGAGCTAGACATTCACTGCAGGTTCCTTGTATAGTTATTGGAGATCTTGCCAATATATGCAACGGGATCTACAGGGCAATTTTTCTCCCCTTAGGCATCTCAGCTTTCATCCTCGTCAGTGGAGAACTAATCAGTACAATCCGTATGTGGGAATCAGTTGTCTTAACACAGGCATCTTGTGCCATTTGAGAGGACCTAGAGTATCCAAGATACCAACATATGATTGGCAGATATGACCCAGGTCCTACTGGATCGACAGCTGTAGGCCACACAGGACTGACTGAGATAACACCTCCAGAGCCAGAGTCCTGAAGGCCAGAGCTTGAGAGCCAAAATACACTTAGTTTCTTACAGAGTAACTTTGGCAGAATATTGGCAAGGAGGCCCAGGAACACAATAGAAAGCACAATAACCCAAGCTCCGCCTGACACTGAGATCCTGAGCACTCTAGGGACTTAAAGCATCTTGCAAAATGCTCCTTTAGCCTCCGAAGCTGCAATACTGTGTGAGTGCAGAGTATCCACTGCCTGAGCTCAAGCTGAATGTGCGCTTAACTGTAGCTGTTCATGTCTTTGAAGGACAAGCATGTGTCAGGTTGACATGGAGCCAGGCCAAATTTCTCACCTAAAAGACAGGGGGCAGGGGGAATTGCTGGAAATGCTCCAGCCAGTCTGCAATTTGGGAGGAAAGTATCGATAGTACAGTATAAAAAGTATAGATATGTTCAATACATAGAAATGTTTGCCCTCATTTCTTTCAAATAGATGTTTTGTTAAGTTTCAATTCAAATGTTGAACTTGCGTGGTTTTGTCACTCTCCTCCTTCGCAGGCTCAAAACAGATCTCTTGTTTTCTGTTTGCATCTTTAGAATACTAAATATCTTTGGCAATCTGACTCTCAGATACCTTTCAGCCTCCCAGACTCAGTTCTGCCTTTGGGGAACTTCCTATTTCAGTATGCCCTGAAACCTTGTGATATACTAAGGAGTATGCCACATACCCAACCTGATTACCAAACTGAAGGAGAAAAAAAAGAAAAGGTATATCTTCCCATCCCAATATCTAGACTTTGTGTCACACTGTGACGTTGATGACACCCTGATGGAAGAGATTCCCCCATCATATCATCACATCACTAGTTTTTTCTTCTCTTTTGAAACAAGAGAGGCAGCAAATTCAGTTCTTCTAATTTCCAGCACCAGCTCCAAGGCAAATGACAGGTAAAAAGTACTGGACAACTGAACATGCATACAGCAAAAACACAGGAGCGATGGTTTGGCTGGGAATGCACCTGACAGACAAGGCAATGATGGTATGCGATGCAGGGATTAGCTAGTAATGATAAGCCAGAAAAGAATGATTGATCCTGCCCCATGCAAGGACTGATGGGTGTTTGGCCAATGCCTCCTGATGAGTAGATCGGTGTACTTCAAAGACCACTGATTTCGGACATAGCATTCTGCATCCCCCGCAGAGCAGCACGGGGACACATCGTGTGCCAACAGACGCACCCTCTACCCATGGTCAGCAAATGCAGGGGTGAAAAATGAATGGCGGCTATTAAGCCTCCTGGGGCTTGATTCAGTGTACGGGTTCTGGCAGTATTTGTGTCCAAAGTCAACAGAGTGCACATGAAAATGTGGGGAGCACCGGTCTGGGGCACTCGATTGGTGGAACGAGAGCCAGAACTGAGCCATTACATAGCAATAAGCGCAGAGGTCTGTCGGCAGCGGCGCTGACGGGATGGACAAGTCGGGGTGCTTTCTGTATGGGACCCATTGTTCAGCAAACGAGAGGTCCTTCCTATTTGGTTAATGGGTCAGCAAACTCTGTTGCTTTAATGGTTAATCATCTACTTACATTGTTCAACAAGTAAACCCACTCAGATAATGCTCCTTACCTACAGTTCATGTGACAGCCTGACTTCCCAGCTGGGAGCAGGGAAAGTATTTGACACTGGGAGAATGAGAGAGAAGAAAAATATTCAGGCTCTGAGGCTCCGACTTTGAATTTGTGGAAACATTTGGAGCAATAATGTATACATGCATACAATCATAGATGTACGCACATGCAGAAATGTTTGTGTGTATGAACAGACACACACAGAGCTACAAAAAATAAATGTTTCAACCCCAAACCATTTTTCCAACAATTAAACTGACCACAAACTATCAGCTAGCAGACAAATGCCTGCAAGTTTACATGCAAAACTCACTCCAGCCTCTTCTAAGTAGCAAGACAGGCAGCGGGCCGTGACCATTTAGGAATTCAGAGTCTCCAGTAGTATCTCTTGTTATGGTTATTTAAACAGCTCCAGAGTTTTGGATCCCAAACTCGTACTTCCCACCCCTGCACCCTGTGCTGTCTGAACAGATCCAGCAGAGATGTTGTACACCTCAGTCAGGTGGCGAAGTCCTAATCCCAAGTGTCCTTGATTTGCTGGTGTCATTTTGGAGGTGTCACTTGCTTGGACAATTTTAATACAATGAATACACAGGTATTTTGGGTCTCGGAAGCATCTGGAGTAATCCAGATGAGCTGTCAGAGGTTGTCAGAGTCAAGGCAGGCATCACCAAGTACAATTTTCTGATTTAGTATGTTCATGCTGTCAAACTGCATAGTCACTTCTCGACCTTAAAATTTCTGTCTTTATGTGACAAAGACAATTATGGACCTTAGCTGGTTGAGGATAATGATGATTCACACCCCTCTACCCTAATTTGACAGGCGTTTAATTCTACGTGTAGCCTAAACAGGGCACCGAGCCCCCCTCTCAAGATGGTCACTTCCAGAGCATAGTCTATCCCTTCCTAAAATAGGACTCTAAGAGCCACCAACGCCCAGTATGCCCAGGACACACCCTTTAAAACCGCCCTCAGTATATTTCCATCTCCTTTGGTGGGATGCAATGACTTCCCTGTCTGCTAAAGCACACAGCCTGTCAACCTACGGCCAGGAAAACCTAGCCACTAGATGAAAAAAGACACATCTCAGACAAAAAGGGCTAACAGACCAGACAAAAGACTCCCAAAGGCGATCTTGAAATGCTTGTGACTCAGTGTGGTCAATACACTTCAAGTCCACTTAGGAACAACAGCCTTGACTTCATGTCATCATCTCTAGGATGGTAAGAGGTAATAGCAGAAGGGTCTACAAACACTCGGAGTGTTTGTTCCTGCCCTGCGGATACTTGTCACTTTGGAATTACTTCCAGCCTTTCAGGACACGGATGTGCAACCTTTGAAGTAAAGGTCCCCTTCACGTCCGGAGAGGCGCGCCAACACCTCAGCATCGCCGGCTTTCTTAGTTGTGAAGCAGTGAACGTTGCACCGGACAACGGGGCAAGGTCACGGTGGCAAGGCTGGGGCAGGGGATCAGCGGTAGAAGTTAGTCCTCCTCACCAGGAACAAAATGCATTTAACTCACATCCTAATGATGGGGGGCATGGGACAGTCTGTCGTTTCCCCAGGGGAAGTAGGTTGAGATAATCACTAAAGGAGTTGACCGCCCAAGCTGACGTAGTATTGCTGCTCTGGGTTCAGACACGAGTCCTTGTGCCAGGTCCCGGCACATGCTGCACGGTGGATTCAGAGAGGGGAGCCCAGTTATTCCAGGTAACTAAGGGATTAGAGGGTAGCCTTATGCCTTCTTCCCCCTAATTCATCCTCCCTCTTCCCTCCTAGCCATGAGGCAGAGCCCTAACCTCTGTACTCCTGAATTTGGCCTGTTTGGCCTCAGAATCGTCTCTTCATTCCAGGGCAATCCCCCCATATCCTCCCTGGTGAAAACAACTCTCAGGCTTTCAGCTGCTTCAAGGAAGAAGGTGATCCCTCTAGAGAAGGTCACAGGACCGCAACCGAGATGAAAAGAGGTCTCAAAAAAGGACCCACGAGGGGCAACAGAGGAATAGACTTGCTTGGTGTAGGGGAGGCTGAGAGGAGATGGGGTCAGCATATCCACTGCTTGGAAAGGGAGGGAATAACCTGTTCATCTAGAGGAAAAGAAACAGCCGACTGCGAATGCAGTGACACAGGCTGAAGTTAAACATTAGTGCAACTCGTCTGCAGGGCCAGACTGGCAGCCGCACGGACCAGGCTGAAACGTGAAGGAGTCACTTATAAAACACCAGTCTGGGCCTCTGACCCCAGACACCTGAGGACATCCAGCTAAATGTCCTGGTGCCCCGTGACCTAAAACTTCCCCACTTACAAAGGTGAATAAATTAGTTCAACAAGCAATACTTTATTCAAGGGGGGGAAAGACAAAGCTAGAAAGATAGAAAAGCAGGAGAACACACAAAATGCCTCCCAAACACAAAAAGATAACCTATGTAAGATAAGCATGGCTTAGGTCTGCCTGTTGGTCCCCCTCCCCATTTTAGCCCTGCTCCTCTCCATCCGATACCAGCCCAGCCTTTTGGACCTTCTCCCCATGGAGGACACCTGTGATGAGTGAGTTTCTTGGTCTTTTAAGCCTTGGCTACCAGGCTTACATTAAGAAATAATTTTTAACTGGAAAGTCAGTGAAAGACTGGAAACAACCTGTCTCTAGAGGTATTTAAGAGCAAGGCAAGCATATTGCTGCCAAGGGTGCTTTAGGCAGATGTGGTCCTGTCTTGGGGCAGGGCAAAAGGGTTGGTGAAATCCCCAAGGCCCCTTTCCAGCCTGGCCAGGTTACAGCTTTGTAAGAGCCACCCTCGTCTTTTCGCAAAGACCCTAACTCACGAAATTCAGTTCAAATTCACATTTCATCTCATTTCCTGGTGATGAGGTCTGAAAGGTAAGGAAAAAAATATGAAATCGAGCCACGCATCAGTCATTGGGTGAAGCTCCACAGATATCAGTTCTCGACGATTCCCTTCTGAAGGCCTGCTGCTTGCCTATAGCAAATGGTCATACTTGATAGCTTCCTACGCACCTGCTTGGCAAACACCACTTGTGCTCTGAGACAGTGGCAGCTCTGCTCGCCTCCAGCCGGCTTAAGAAGCTGTGCCATTAAAACCTGCGACACCTCCGGGGCTGTCCAGCTCGCAGGGCATCTTGGTGATTTACTCCAGCCCCTGCAGCTACACACGCAGCACGTGGCAAAGCAAAAGACCAAAACAGCAGCAAACTTGCAAATGGAGTGTTTTCCACGCCAGTGTCTGGCTGTTACTGTGCCAGTGATTCGGGTTCGACATGTCTGCTTGATGCTTTGCAGCTTGGCTAGTTTGCAGATCGCTTGGCCATGCTTCTGCCTGAACCGTACAGGCTGGTCCTGCAATGTTCATGCTTGGCCTTTTCCCATCTGTAGCATGCTGAAGCTCAGACTAAACTCATACCCAAGAAAACAATGCAGAGATGGAGATCCAGCTCCAGGCCCCAGTTACCAGATACCCACCTGCTTGGCTGTTTTCTTCTCTTTGTCAGTCCACCCAGTTGCTGTGCAAAGCCAAGCTTTGCTTTGACATGCCCTGAGAAATGCCACAGAAGAAAGGGAAAGTCACAGTCCTATGGAGGTGAAAAGCACTCACGTGGTTCAGGGCCTTGGCGAGGGCATAGAAACTTTGGGTTCAAATTCTGTTTGTGCCACAGGCTTTCTGCATGACTTTGGGCAAGCTGGTGATTTCCGTGGCAGATGATTCATTTCACCTATCACAAGGAGCGAGATTCAGCTCGCACATTACAGCGCCTAGATTTAGGCGCCTACATGCAAAGGCACAACTCAGTCACTTAAACACAAGCACCTAGTTCCAACTGAAAGGCTCTACAGGATCCCCCACTGGCCTCCAGCTGCCGTCCCATGTGAATGCAGGTGCCCCCATGCTCACATGGATGTCTTGAATGACCCAGGGGTGTCTCAAAGAGCACTTGAGACCTACACTTAGGCAACTGAGTTGAGCCTCAGGGTCTCCATGCGAGTGGACATCTGAGCTCCCACTATAATCGGCTGAGATCTGGTCCGTGGCGACTGTGGAGCGGTTCAGCCAGCCACGGGCAGGTGTCTCTGAGTGAGCTGAACTGCAGATTTCTCAGTGAGTTGTTGCATGCCAGCTGAGCTGTGGGTATGGTCTGTGCCTGTCTCCTGCTCCCACTGGCCGTGGGGTAGAGCAGCCTGGACTGATGTCGGATGTCGGCTACCGTGGCATTTGCAGCAGTCACGGAGCACGTGGGTAGGTCCACAAGTGGCAGGCTAACTTACGCATCCTTGCCTGATGCCCTTGAATGGAGAAGCCAGTTTTGATCTTGGAAGGAGCCACAAAACAGACTCGCTGTGTGTTCTGCCTTGGCATCCTTCCCAGCCTGCCAGGGAGGTTATGGGAGTCCTGATCACTAATTTCCAGTTTTCTTTCAGGCCTGTCCTTCGTCTTCTGGCTTGGGTGGCTCGGTGCCGGGTTTCTGAGGGCGAGCTGTCAGGAACACGTTCTGGCATGTGCACTGCAGAAGCTGGACGCTAGGGCCTGTTTCTTTGCGTTGCTCAGAAACAGAGTCATACCACAACAGCAGACCGTGTGCAGAGTCACAGGCTGAGTAGTTTGCTTGGGAACATTTGTCCAAGTTTCTCATTTTTGCATGGAACTAGTTCTGTGTGTGTGTGTGCCTGGAGAAAGGGATCAGTTTGTATATATATGTACATGTGCATGTATGTGTATAAGTATGCAATTATTTGCTAGGGACTGTTCTCTTCCGACTGAATTCTGAGGAAAACATAATTATTGAGAAAATAATATAGTTCTCTTTTGTCTTTGATTATCAGTAATGCCTGACTTCCCACATGGGCACTTCTGAATGTTTCACAAAGGTCACAGTGCTTTTCCTTGTTTTACAAACAGGGAAAATGAGTCACACCTTACTGGACTGTAGGCCACCTCGCTGCCTGGTCAGTGCTCATAGCATTAGGATGCATTGCTCTGAGCTGTGCAAAGCTATCGGTGCTTGGACAGATCCTGCCAGGGATCCAGCAGCTGCACCTGCTGGAGACGGCTGCCCCAGCTTTGCCCCTTGCAGCAGCCCTCAAGCAGCCCAAGGCAGCAGATCAAGAAAGGTACCTGCAGGTGTGTAATCTCCTACTCACACTCTCTGCTCTGCTTAGAAGCAGATTCGGCCTTCAGTAATTAGACATCAAACTGCAGACCTGCCCCAGATCCTCGACAGTGTTGGGGCTGGCCAGCAATGGCTGGACCCCTCCTATATTTCAGTTCTGGCAGCCAACATACTCTCAAAATGTGGACGATCCAGGACACGTAGGCGTTGGCTTGACTCTGGAATACCTTTCCTGAAGGTAAGACCTTTGGGGCGAGGAGACACCTTCAGCTGCATGTATACAGCTACGATACATGTAAAATATACCTATGCTAGGAGATAAAATGGGGCCAGAGTCTAGGTTCAAGTGCTGCGCTACAACCATCCACCTTGGCCTTGTTAGTACCTTCCCCAGACAGTTTTATCCTGTGCTGGAAAACACAGTCCAAGAGACCGCCTGGGCCAGGAGCCAGTTTGGGGCAGCCACTGTTTAGAGTGGGGAGACCATTCAGGTATATGGACATACTCTGTGCCACACTGCTTGTCTCAGATGAAGATAACATGCTCCAGCTTGTTTAATTTAGTAGCACAGATATTGCAACGAGGTCCCAGCTCAGGCTCAGGTTGCTGGGCCTGTCGCAAGTGGGGGCAGCATCACGGCCAACCTGGCGTATGTAAGTTCAAAATGAGGCATGACATTTTTCAGTCACTGCAGGAGTTTTCATGTGATGTTGGTACTTCAGCTCTGTGTTGTGCCATCCGCATGTACAAGGCCTCGCAGGTACACAGACAGTAGAGATGAGTTTTCTCAGACCCTCTCAGAACTCCTGGGTGCAGGGTTCACCCTAAATTCCTCCTGGATCTGGTTCCCCATCGCCCCCCTGCCTTTCCCTGCTCTGTTTCGGTTGTTGCTACACCCAAATGCTGAGCGGATGGGAAGGAATCTGCTCTTCACCTTTGCCTTGCAGAGCCTGCCTCCCCAGTGTCAGGGCACCCCACTGGGAGCCTGCACGGGTGCCTGGTGGGTGGAGGAGAAGGCACAGCTGCCAACACTCAAGGGCATTTCGGCACCTGCAAGTGTGCGCATGTGTGTGTGTGAGCATGCAAACCACTCCTGGCCTGTAAATCATTGTCGGCGCTCACACATATTAGGCCATAGTTCAGGGACTAACCAATGAAGCATCCACTCTCCAACATACCATTGCACCCCTGATTTACGAGCAGTCGCAGCACAACGCTCCCAGGACTGTTCCTCCTGCAGGCTCAGGGGTGCATCAGGCTGTAGGGGACCAGACATCTTCAGGTGCTCCCATGGGAGAGACGAAATGCATCCTTGTCACCTTTGGATGCCTCGCACAGGGAAGATGCTGATTTCACCAGTGGTGCCAGTGGGAGTGGGGACAAGTATCTGCTTCCCTTTGGAGACTTGGCCCTCAGACCTTCAAGACCTTCATAGACAGGATGGGTGGAAACATAAGGGAAACAACTGTGGTTAGGTAATGGGCTGTTGTCGGAGTCAGGACTATCTGCTGCTAGGCCTGCTCTCTCCATACCTTTCCTCATCATTTTTTGTCATCTTAGCCATGTTCTGGTATCACTGTGGACCCGCGGGGCAGAGCAGACCTGGGTGTGACTTCCCCAGCTATCTGGAGCCAGTGTGATGGCATGACTGTCAAAGAATTATAGTGTGCACCTGCAGTGTCTGCCAAGAGCGAGTCCAAAATGTTTCTCAGCACCCACTTGACCACTACGTGACTGTGCTCTCATTCTTGTCATTAATGTGGGTAAGACATGGGCAAAACACAGTACACCACGGTCCGTCAGCCGTATGCCCAGAGTCTTGTTTGGGTTATCTGCCAGGAGACTTTACGTTTCTTAAACACAGTGTTGATTCTTTAATGAGAGCTGGAGCCAGGCAAACAGCAATGTGGATGGAAAACACAAAGATCACCATGTTCACCTTGCATAAGCCTCTCTTAATCCCCTTCTTAACCTTTTTATCAGCCTAGGTCTTCTCTCTCCTCTGTCCCTGCATTCCTTCTGCATCCCACATCCAGGCAAAATAAGCATCTTCCATCCATCTCCCCACATCTGTTCTCACCCCCATACTCAACTAGAGACCTCCTGAGATCCCTCCCAGCCTGAATTATTCTGTGATTAGCAGACAGGGGTACGACAGGGTTTCCACAACACTGTGATGGTGGAAGAAAAGGACTAGACTGGATGTCTCGCTAGGTCTGTGCCTTCCCGTGTTCCCAGGATCAGTGCAGCAGTTAGGCTTCCTGCAGAGAGGAGTCTGTGTGCCCTTTGCTCCCTTCACTGCAGCATGTTAAAAAGCCAAAGGCATGTGCAGCCTCCAAGGGCATGTTTCTGCTGGCCTATGCTGTCAGGCAGGTAAAAGCAATTCTCATCTATCTTACCCACTTGCTTTAAATCCTCAAAAGTATGTATGAGTTGGCAAAGGTTTGCTGGCACTTTTAGTACAGGCTGGACCTAGTCCATCCTTCCTTCAGGTCCTGTCTTTAAGCGAAGCCGTTCTGAAATTTGGGAGGGCTCATGCAATTGCAAGTTGCAGCAGAGTCTGGGACTGGCGGGCCAAGCTGAAAAGCACTGAAATAGGCCCACAAGGGTAAATGCTGTTATAATGAATGAAGGTTTAGCTGCTGAAGGGAGTCTTGATGCTGAAAATGTCTAGCCTTGTAGTCTTGGCCAGAAGCAATAGTAGGAGCCTTTAGCCACTAAAAGAGCCTGTGAAGAGGCTGGGGGGAGAATCGGTTGGCCTTTAGTCAGGAAACAGGACAAGGGGAGTAATGAAGAGAACTAGGATAATACGATATTCACTGTGGTGCAAAGTTTGGGTGTTTTCTCCCTGAGAAGCCCTAGACTGGGATTTCCAGAGAAAGAGTGGGAATAAGTCTCTTCTTATTTTTGGCAGCCAGGAAGACTCTTATCTCCAGATGGTGGAAGGGATTCTCTGAAACTTCACCTTTCCCCATCTGAAGGAGCAAATGCAGATTGCTCCTGCAGGAGGGGAGAGTTTCCTCAGCTGAACATTAAACTAAATTGCTAGTGCGCTGAAGTTTGCAGAGACTTATGGTATTGATACGATGCCTGGTCTAGTAGGGACCCATTCCTGCACGCGTATAAAAATGGTGTATGTTTTTTCTCCTCTTGTCCATATGTGTTTGGGTGTTCTTGGGCAGGACTCGTGTCTCTGAATGTGTCTGTGCAGGACCCCATAAAGGTCTGAGCAATGCCACATTGCCAGTGCTACTAGTGAGAGTTAAATCACATGGGCTGAGCGATTTAAAGTCATCCCTGCACTCAAGGAACGGCTTTCTGACAACGCCTCATGTTAGCCCTCAAGCAATACCACTCCATCACTCTGTAGGCAATGGAGAGGTCTCCTAGGCCATCTTGTCCAGCTGAACTCTCCTTTCTGATGGCCACTGTGTGTAATCTCTGTGTGATCTTCCTTGGTGACACCATACTCCTCCGTCTTGCTGTGATTTCCAAGTAACAAGGGTGAGCGTGAGGTCTATGCCATGAATGGACTCAAGGCTGGAAATAAAAACACTTTTGCAAGCGTGACTGGCAGTATCCTTATAAAAATATAGGACTAGCACTCACCTGCGCTGCTGGATTATGGCAAGGTGACTCAGACATGCCCTAGGTTAAAACTGAAGCTGACTGGGCTATTCTTTGATGTTTTTTTACAAGACATAAGCAACAATTCAAAGGTCCAAACAACAAAATCCACCCACCCGTTGGTAGCTAGCAGGCCAGAGCAAGTCAGAGCACTACTCTATTCCACTCAGCCATCACATCATGTCTAAGGGCAATTCATCAGCAGAAGAATTCTGCTGTGGGTGTCTTTATTTCTAATTCTTACATGAAGTATGTTGAGGTCTTTGTGCACATGGGAGTGTCTTTTGAAGCTGGAATAAAAGGGAAGCTCATATCTTCCTCTCCAGCTAGTGCTTCTCCATTTTCCCCACTTCTCCAGATATGGGAGAACTGGGATTTTCCACCGTAGTGATGGATTCACTGCTGGTCTTAGATGCCAGCTGGGGAGTCCTGTGATTCCTTGTTGCATTGGGAAAGAGCATCTGACTGCTTCAAAGTACGTTGAGTCACTAAATGTTTAATAGCTTAAGTTTCTCAGCAGGCAGATAACTACATTATCTCATAATTCATTTCATAACTACATACATTTCATAACTACATACACTTCATAACTACATACATAGGAAGCCTTCATGCCAACCACACAGGAACCAGCTCCCTGTGGGCCCTGGGAAAACCTGCTCTGGTGGACTTGAAGGTAATCAAGTAGGTGTGGAAATGGCCCCATCTATTGGCCATAGAACTGGTCCCGAGCACAGTGACCTTCAAACCATGCTGAAAACATGCAAAACTGCTCATCTACCGCTGGATAGTCCTTAGTCTCCTGCTTCTCCCGTGATCTCTGTGGGCTTCTCCAAGCATGACCCCCATCATGTGCAGGAATAAGCACACCTGTACTGTACATCTCCAGTAGTTAACTGCAAGTGCAAAGATAAATAGCAATCAACCGTAGAATTGGCCTTGTTATGCCATGTTGAATATACTTACGTCAGATGCTTTTCTCCTTAAGAAAGCAGGCCTTTGTGATTAGGGAATGTGGGGAGAAAGAAGAGGTGGCTTTTTAATATATCCACAAGCAAGGAATCCACCCTGCAGCGTCTGTGTGGACTCCAGAAGCTGGAGGGAAGAGGACAGGGTTAAATCCATCCCAGCCATAACAGCAGTGCTACTGATCCCTGTAGGGCCTGGAATTAGCACACTGCCGACAAGACGTAGCACCGGAAAGGCCTGGAGAGGATCTGTTTGGCAAGAGCTGAGGAAAGGGGAACGGAGCAGCGGGGAGTGTCTGAAACAGCTGAAAGCTTGCAAGCGCGTGGAAATCAGTAGGAATGCCTCGCGCCTGGGGGCCGGGGAGCCGAGTGCCGGCTGAAGGGCTGGTCTGTTCCCGTCTGCCGCTCTCGCCAGCCACCCTAGCTGTTGGCACGCAGGGTCTGTTTTGTCAGCGCGGCTCAGGAGGCTGCCAGCGATCAGCCAGGAAAGCTACTCGTCTCCTCCCTCTCTTCCTAGCTGGAGCCTCTGGCATAGCCCAGGCAGCCCAGCCCCTCTCCCCAGCATTAAGTGTCCTTTAGACCATCTAGACCAGGATGGGAATCACCCATCTGTTCTCTTGCATTAACAACAAGGGAGGTAGCAGCTCCCAGATGCAGGGAGGGGATCTGGGATGTGAGGCATTCCTTACATAGGAAGAGATGTGGGTCTCCAGGACCTGGGCTCCAGCCAGCTGGGAATAAAGCTACACTTGTGTTTTCAATAAGCCAGTAACCCACAAGGCCTCTGGGAGTGTCTTCAGGAGCAGCTTTATCCCAAGCTCAGGAGTCTGGAAGCTCCATGGGACGTGTTGGGATGCACCTGTTCCCATACGGCGCTCTCGTGGAGAACCAGTGCCATCTTCTGGCAAAGAAGGGCTTTCCCAGGCCTGAGCATGGGTTTAGGTGAGGAACGCTCTGGCCTCCTCCAACTCCATAAAGCAGCAGCACAGGGTCTGCAGATCTCGGGCTGATCCATTTGTGATAGTAGTTTTAAGGTTGCTTCTGGCAAAGAGGTGGCAAGAGCCTCCACAAGATGCACCAACATTGTTTGCAACACCTGGCCCTGGATGGTGACTGCATTTTGCTAGGCTCTGTGCAAATATAGAATAAAAGACTGTCCCTACCTGAAAGAGCTGGAAATGAACCCCTTTTCTAAGTCCTTGCCATATTATGTGATTATACCATATTGTTCTAGCTCAGTTTTTGGCTTCTCAGAGACAATGTGATGCGGAGCAATAGCACAGACTCACTTCAATTTTCATCCTTTCTGGATGAATTATCCAGACAAGACGGTGTAATAGTAATTTCAGCCCCTTTTTGCTAATCCACTTCCCCACAGGTTTTTGAGAGTGAAACTGAAATATGGGGTCTGAAAAGTGGCTTGGGACCACACTAAAGCAACTAATCTCGTGGGACCCTGAGGATGAATACCTGGGCAATAGATCTCTTAAATCACAGCCCCTCCTAGCAGTGGCTCCCATTTACACTCCAGAAGGCAGCACTTTGAATGCATTTTATGACTTGGAAGGTCTGGTAGGTGAAACCTTTGGATGCACCTATGAGGCTCAGCTCTAGCGTGATCCAAAGGGACAACTGTAGGAGCTGAAAAAGTGCTAGGTACATAGAGCCCTTAATTCACCCTCTCTGTGGGGTGGGACATCTCCAGTTGGGTGCAGATAGCTACTGTGTAAACATCTACAATTAAATCTGAGCATCAGCAGCGAGTGAGCCCATACTGCTGTTGGAGTCCAGGGTATGCTTCAGTCATCTGTAGGCAGACAACTACAACCAGTGAGATGAATATCGCCTCAGAAATGCGCATTTCTCTCTGCAAAGAGAGTCAAGGGGGCCATCAGATGTATGCACCTGTGCTGTCACACCTGAAATTAGAGGAGATGAATCTCAGTCCAGCTTGCGCTGGGTATGAGTGACTAGTCCAAGCCCCCTTAGATGGTGGCTACTAAGGGATGTTTAGTGAAGCCCACATTCCCTTCCTATCTGCCCCACAAATGGCAAATCGGTGCACAATTAAACATTTCTGCAGATGCAACCAGAAATGAGCTTCACATGCACCTACAGATAGGCTTAGGGACCTTGTGCTGAGGCTGACTGGTTTTCCTCACTCCCATGACACCTTACAATCGCCCCGGAGAAAAGTTTGCTGGAGCTGTGAGCTGCTTCGTGGTCACTAGATGGCAGTGACTGTTTACATTTGGCAGCTCTCAACAGGCAAGGGGCACCCAGGGGCGAGAAGAAACCAGTGCAACTTGGAGCAAAGACCACTGAGTGAGGACATTTAAGTGGGCTGTGGGAACAGACACTGACTAGTGACACACCGGGACAAGCTACCTAGTGAGACGAAAAAGCTCCTTCTTTGATGGTTAAGAGCAAGGCTGGATCAACACATCAGTGCGAGTTGGAGCTGGAGGCTTTGCTCTCCTTCCCCACATCTCTGACCACGGATACCACCAATAGAAGCAATAGCACTGCTGGCAAGAGTGACCTGCTGGCCCACTTAGTACTTGTATTAGGAGTCACTATTGGCTAGATGGATTTCACTTCGCTTCAGCACAGGACGCTGGGATCCCGGCAGCAGTTTAGACCTTGAGTGTGCACCTTTAGACCTCCCTGCCTGACCCAGAAGCTCTGACAGCAGATGAAATGGAGTGACCCAAGCTCAATCAGTCTTTCTGTGGCACAGGAGACAGAGGCTGAGCAATCCTGTTTCCTTGAGGGTCACGGGTTCAAATCCTTAACATGGATGTCTAACCTTTTGGTTGGCCTCTCTCCAGTACAGGAATCATATCCAGAGCCACAGACGTGTTAAACCCATGCGGAGAATCACCCATCTGTTCTCTTGCATTAACAACAAGGGAGGTAGCAGCTCCCAGATTATTTTGCTGGTGATCCTTTTTCCTTCTATAAATTCCACATCTTTAGTCACTTTCTGGACAGGTTTGTGGCTAATAGTTTGGGACCCGCTCACTAAAATATTGCAGTACTGTTCTAGACACTAAGTGTAAGATGGTCTCACACTTCTGAAGCCCAAGGACAAGGTTTGCAATACACCATTCACCAATGAAACTCACTGCTGCAAGATACTGAGACAAGACAACTGACAATAATTTAATTCAGTACCAAAATGAGTTGCACATTTCTCCTCATAACAAGAGCATAGGAAGTGTAACAGCAAATGCCACCAAACAAACAAACAAGCATTTTGACAAGGAGAGAAGCACTCTCATTCCGGGACAGAAAGCAACCTGCAAGGAATCCTGCAGTCATCTCTCACAAAATCTTTCCCTAGGAGAGTCCTTAATTGAGCACAGTTTGTAGCTGGCTATGAAATGAAATAGGCACCTAATCTGATCAATTATGGTTGGCCCAATGGTTACATTCTCGCCACTTATGCTTATCTCCTGAGGTATAAAAGCCTCCAGTGATGCAAGGAAACCCTGGAGATCCTGGGCCTCAGGACAAGGAGGTACCTACCTCTCCATGGTTAACCACCACTTTGACATCTTTGAAGAGCTGGGTCTCAGGTGCTAAAGCAACATCAGGTCATGGGGCTTTGCCTTTCTGTTTGAATACCAAGCATCAGTGGAGACTGCACGTGTCACCTCCTGAGTTTGTTCTCGACCCCTCGGCTGCCATAGGTCCTTCCAGCTCTACAAGGAGTGGCTTTCCTCGGCAACCACGAATGGGCCTTGTGGCGCTTGTGAAAGTACAAAGGGCTAGAAGAAGAGAAGATGTTGTCCACGATGTTGTCCAAAGGGCCCTGGGGGATGGAGGGGAGGTGGGAAGGAAGGGGGCTGCTCTCCATGGGCAGTACTGCCCTCCCTTCTGCCAGGGGAGCTCTGTAAGCCCGGCGATCCCATGGCAGTGGCCGATGCCATGTGGAGAACACTCAGGGAAGGAAAAGAGTATTTTCAAAATATTCTTTTTTTGGACATTAACAAAACATTTATCCCATTGTCTATTTTGTTGTTGAAAAAACCTAAGAGAGCTGGAATTTTAGAAAAATCATCAAAACCCAAATAGAGGTTGCAAAAAGCACTCAAGTTGTTTCACAGAGTAAGGCCGTAATTGTGGCCTGGACTGGAGATATTCTATCCTTGGAGATATTCAAAGCCATCTGGACACGGTCCTGGGCAGCCTGCTCTAGGTGACCCTGCTTGAGCGGGGGGGGTTGAACTAGATGATCCCTAAAGGTCCCTTCCAACCTCAACCGTTCTGTGATTCTTAAAAACAAACAGTTTCACAGTTTCTAGATAACAGGTGCAATGGAAGCAAAAGTTTAAATACCTCTAGAGACCTCTAAGGAGACCCCCCCAAAAAAGAGACTCCAAGCCATGCCAAAGGTATTGTTACAGCATTTCTCCAGAGCTTAATTTGGAATCATTGACTTACCAGTACATAAAACTGCTTTTTCATTTCTGCTGGGAAATGATTTTTTTGTGTGTGTGTGAATCCTGCTAAATGCTTGTGCTGTCTTGTGGCAGTGAGTTCCTCAGTTTAATCATTAGCTATGTATATACAAGCGTCTGCTTTTACTGTTTTTAATTTCGCTGCTTTTAATTCCATTGGGCTGGTATGATGAGTCAGAACAAATTATAGCTTCTTGACTGATTCCTGTCCTGTTCATTTTGTTGTACGTCTCTTACTCACCACCTCTTGGCAATGAAACCCTGATATTTTTAATCTGTTCCTCCTCTTCTCTCTTTTTTTTTTTTCTTTTTTTTTTTTTTTGACAGAGGATAACTAGAACTGAACACAGTTTTGATGTTCAGGTGATGGTACTCCCAATACTATTTTCTCTTTCTTCCTAAATATACTCTTACCCCCTTTCTCTTTTTTTTAGATCATTCCTGCACAGGCAGCTCCATGGTGAGGACAACAGTTTTTTTGGGGGCGGTTGCAGTCGCTGGAAAGTCCCTGCATGGTGACGATCAACCTTGGTTCTCCAAAGGCAAAATCACCTGCTACCTGCACTGGGAGTTATCAGCCAGTCTGCTAGCTAATGGCCTAGCTTGCTTGATGCTAATCAAAGCCCCAGTTAGCCTGAACCATCACTAGATTTTTACCACTTAGTTACCACCTCTGTGAGCTATATTTCAACTAATATATTGAATGTTTGATTTGAATGGCTCCTTCTTCCTCCATCTCCTTTACCAGGAGACAGGCTTTTTTTCTCCTGCCCAGACATTTTTACCTTTCCTTTTCCATGTCCTTCTAATATCTTCATTTTTCCATCTCCTTCAGCAGAGATCAGCATGTACTTTTTGATTTTGCTAGCCTTTTCTCCTGGACTGACCTGTTCCTCTGCAACAGGGGTCCAACACTTCTTCCATGAACTGTGCTTCTTCTGGGCTCTGAGAAGTCTATCCCACGTTTCTTGGTCCATGCCGAAGAGAGATGGCAGACCACCAGCTCACATACCGGATGACGCGGAAACCTTGGAAATGTTCAAGGAGCCTTTTCTAACCTTTGTTGACTGAAATTATCCTGGGGTCCCAGGGAGGAGATGTGGCGTTGCATCTGTTCAGGCATCCCATCAGTGATTAACTGCAGGGAATGAGCAATGCTGGCCCCACTCCACAGGCCCCTAACAGGTCCATGATGGACAAGAGCATTGTGAAGGGTTGGCAGGAGAACCCAAAAGGTCGCGTTTAAAGTAGGTTCACATGAATTGCTGTGATGTTTGAATGATGGTGCAAAGCTCATGTGAGCATGTTTCCTCTGACCATCCAGGCTAACGCTACATTTCAGACCCCACACAGGTCCAAGACACCTCTCATTTCCTGCAAACCCCATACTGGAATAGGAGGAATTGTCACCTACCTCTCCCTTACTTAAATACCTATCATGCCTTTTCCTCAGCTGTAACCTTACACTGGGAAATACCCATGGTAGCTTTAAACAAGATCATTGGGGCCATTGCTTTAGGGCATTTTCCAACTGTTTAACTGAGAGGAGAGCTTCCTTGTGTCAAATATCCTAAAACTCATGGCCCCTTGTATCCAAGGGAGCTTCAGAGTTTGTTATGTTCAAAAACTGTGCAGAAAGTTTCAGGTAGATTTTGGCCATGGAGGTGTGAAGAAAAGGCAGGCTGGATAATGTGGTTGTTTGTCCTATCCCACCAGCAGCTCCCCCCCCCACCTTCCCTTAACTGGCTGCACAGACCTACTGGGGCCTTATTCCAATTGCCACCCACCTCCCACTCTGCAAAAGAGCTTCAAGAAGATACTAGGATTGCAAAGAAATGATGGGAGCTACAGCTGACAGCGCAACAGCATGGGGCCTCACCTGCGCTCCAGAGTATTTCACGTGAAAATAAATTTGTGCTTAAAATAAAGATGTTAATACACAAAATTTTGTTTTCTTTTTGACCAGTCTTGCCTACTGCTTCTGAATATAGCTACCACTTACTGCATTTCATGCACTGCTTCTGAATGTTTCCCCATCTTAAGTTAGCAAATATCTCAATATTTGATGGAGATTTGTTTTTTTTCTTCTTAACACGCTAGCTTCTGGAGTCGTTCTATTTTGTGCAAACGTATAGCAAATTCCATGGTGTACAAAATATTTTGAAAATATCTTCCCAGACTATTTTTGAAGTACAGAAACTAGAAAGCAACTCATGACTCCAAATATATTTGCTTTCTTAAAACCTTAGAGTTCTGGGAGGAGGAAACAGAGGCAGAAAGAGCTGACTCCTGAGGTCTGGAGTGCCAGTGGTTTATTGCTCAATGTCTTCTGAATTTGCAGGTTCAGACTTGCATGGCTTTAGCCCCAAGGAGTCCACGAAAGGAGAAAGCAGGGTGAGGAGAGGATGAGGAAGCATCTCAAGAGAGGACTCAGCAGCCTGCTGGCCATGAGGGTTTTCCAAACAGGTTGCCTGAAGAGCTTCCTCCTTTCCACTGCTTCTCCAGGCAGGCAGCACTGCTAGGCAGGATTGCAGCTGTGTCCCAGGATTGTGAGCAGAGCACTCTCTTTTCCAGGAATTGCAGGTTTGGGGATGATGGGCCAGATTCCACCTCCATGAAAGCCAGGACTTTTGAACGGATCCAAATATCCCCCAAGCAGAGCCCTTTCCTATCACAGGGCCGTGACCATAAGGTACCTCTCCCCTCTGGGAAGTCCTGCCTGAAACCCATGTATCAGGGCCAGGAAGAACTGCTGGGAGCTCAGCAGCTCCCATGAGCGAGAATTAGTGGGGCCCACTGCAGGCCCCAGATTTTGCCTTTGGAGGGTAGAGCTATTTTTTGAGACACTAGGCCAGGTCATTTTTCAAGACACCAGGCCAGCCCAAGACACTAGGACACCAGTAGGACAATATCATATGAGTGACCCGTTGCCCTGTGGAGACCTCAGCACTTTTTCTCCCTTACGTGGCTTCAGAGAGAGATTATAGCCCCTTTTTCTTTGGGGGGGGGGGAAGTCTCACAGATGCCAATGGGGCCAAGCCCTGCAGTTGCTACTCCCTTCTTATTCCACCGAAGCCAATGGGATTTCTGGGAGGATCGAAGCCAAGTAGGGCTGTTCGGAGGCAAAGTTCTTCAAGTCCTGTGATTTCCTTGCCATTCCCATGAACAAACCGACTCCAGCAGGGCCAGGCTCTGCGCTCTTGCTGAATCCAGCCAAATACAACCCACATTAAGGGAGTTGCTCTACATTCATATTGAAAAGCTGCTGCTTGCCAACGTTGTGTGCCTTAAACTTCTGGTATTAAACTCCTGAGCAGTGGCCTGGGGAAAGGACTGTGTTGAGGAATATGTTCATGCAGTGCCTGGCACTGGGGGGTTCTGGCTCATGCCTGGGGTTTTTAAGGGCTCCTACAAGACTTATAAAGGGCTGTAATGCATTTGAAGTCTGGTTTCCTTGGGAAACGTGGTTTAGTTGATTATGGTGTGTGTCTCTATCCGCTCATTTCCTCCCCTCCAACTTCTGAACCCCTTGGCCAATCCCAGTCAAATTTGGCAGACAGATAAAAGTTTTGAAGAGATTCAGTTGTATGAAAATAAGTCTACAGGTCCCCTCCTTTCCCCCAGGAGAGAAGGGCTGCAATGTGAGCTCAACCTTTATTAGACACTAGAGAGCCTACATAGGAAGGAGGAAGGCATGGAGGGGCACCAAGCATCATTGATTCCCATTTCCCACTGAACTACTTGCCGTTTAAGCCACTTTGCTTGATGTGTTGTCCAAATGCCCTGGTCTTGGAAATGACCTTTTAAACCAGTGTGAAGAATGGGAGGGATTTTGGTCCTGCATACACAAGGATGTCGGCAAGCCAAAGTGATGCAGCAGTCTGGTCCCTGCTATCACCATGCTCCAAAGCCGTTGGGAGAAATCCCTCCCAAGGGTGTCCACACCGCATTTAACACAGCCCTGTCCTGGAGCACAGCCTTTCCTTGCATGAAGCATCCCATGTGTTTTGCAGGAGGGTCTGCAGACCCACGCTCTGATTTTCTGCCTGCGCGCGGTCTTTGCCATTGCAAAATGGGTGCAAAGAACCCACCACAGCTCCAACGCGCAGCGTTTTGCACGATTTTGACCCGCTTTGATGCTGGGCGAGAAACCATCTGCAGGTGTCACTCCTGCACACAGAGTAAATGCGCTCGAAGAAAGTCCGGGACAGGTGGCCACCCGGCAACTGCATTAAGACATCATAACTTTGACTAATTTGTAAACAGTCTGAAAGAACATCCACCCTCCCTCGAAGGGGGAGAACTGTCTCTTTAAACCCTGGGGATATGACCTCTTGTCCTCTCTGTTTATAAGAAGGAAAAGGAAAAAAAAAAAAAAGAAAGAAAGGAGGGAGAAAGAGAGAGAAAGTCGGACTTGCTGCCTTGTTAAAATCTCCCCCACCACCACCACCACCAGCTTTTGTGATGAAAATGGCAAGGAACAGCCACTGCTGCTCCTCCAGCGCTCGCTTTTCTCTCTTTGTCATTCAGGCTTTGCAAGGGAGAGCTCCTGTCTGTTTATCAACTTGCATCCCTTGTCAACACCTCACTTGGCTGAGGTTTTCACACCTTGGTGGAGTTTTGTTTTGCTGCTCCTCCCCCCCTTTTAACTTTCTCAGCCAAATCTGTCTTTTTTTTCTTCGCCTTCCCTGAGAGGCAGCAGATCTTTTCTTCTCATCACTTTTGGAAGAATGCATTTTCTCCCGTTGAAAGAACACTTTTTCTCCTTTTGGACACATGCATTTTCTCTGCTACCAGTATCTCTCACAGCAAAAAATAGCAGTCACCCAGCCCTGTCCACCCTCTTTCCAGTGAGAGCAATTTTTGGTGTGTGTGAGAGATATCACTGCCTTATTTCATTATCACCCACTGCATGGCAAAGCTCTGAACTGGCTCATCAGCCGTCAAGGACTGGCACCCAAAGCTAACAGATTGCGTGACAACTTTGCCACTGTGATATATGATATAAAACTGATATAAATAACTGATGCCAAATAAGCAGATAATCTAAAAATCTTGCTGCTCTTCACTTTTAAAGCACCTCAAAAAAGGATTTAGGGACCTCAACCAGGGCGCTATTGCAATAGTAAGCAGCAGCAGGAGTGCCAGTCTGGGAGATGCGCCTATGTTTTCAGATTGTACCCTACATTCTCAGTTGCTGTTTTTAATATATCTTAATTACCCTTGTTCTTTGCCTGAAGAGAAGACACTCCAGTCTGGGTGGTTTTTCAGACTGGAGCTCGTCAGCAGCGTAGAGAAATCCCTGTTTAAAATGCATATTGATTTGCAAGCATAAGACCGAATCCCAACAGTCATGTAGACAGATAGCATCACTTGTTTTTCAAAGAGTGATATTATGACTGAATTCACAAAGGGATACAACTCTGAATCTGCTTTCAATTTTAATTTTTTCTTTTATTTTCACCTGCAGCGGGAGTGTGGTTAGCCCTTTGAAACGGAGTGATTTGAATGGTATTTTAGAATGAGATTAGAAAATTCCAAAATAATTACTATCTCAGTGGTTCCATAAATAACTGTCCCTGCTATTTATCTTTCTGTTCCACAAACACTGTTTTTTGCTCTCTTGTTTTTCCTTAATCCAACGTATAACCCCAAATTATCATTTCTATAAAGTGGGTTTGGATGGAGCAGAGAAAAGAAATCGTAATTTTAAAGCCCAGTATGGATTTGGAGGGACTCTTTCCAAACAGCTTGATTTTTCACACCTTGCTTGACTTTAACTTTTTGGATTTGGGCACCTGGCTGAAGGTAGCTGTCTAGGCTCTGTCTGCAGTTAATGAAAGGGAAGTGGGAGGTGGAAAACAAGGACCTCCAAAGGACATTTCATTCCTCCAGTCGAAGGCACATCATTTCCAAGGGCGCGAGTTCCCATTCGTTGTGCACCATCAGCACGTTGAGTACATGCAGTTTCACTTTTAGATGCTGAAACTTCAGGAGATGGATGTGTCCAGAAAGGGCTGCAGGATTTGGCCCCACAAGCAGAAATACCAGACCCTGAAATGTTTCTCTCAAAGTGAACAGCTGATTTTTATTACTCTCTTAGACAAGTATCATTGTACTCAGTTATTAGCATTTAACTCTGCTATGTCCTATGAATAGTTATTTATATACATAATAGCAGGTTTGGGTCCTTAGAGATTATCAGTTTCCACTGCTGATTAATAGGCTTTTATCTGAGTCTGGCCTAGAGAAATTCCACACAGCAAACACACGTTACACACATAGGGCTCAGGTTATGAATACATTTATTGAATTGGAGTCAGAGTCCTTAGGGGCAATTTTACAATGATCAGGTCCTTCAGTTCTCATTTGAGGTTATTTCCTCTGGGAACCTGTAGCACTCAACCTACTTGGAAAAGCAGAAATGGTCCTTATGTGCACAAGGACATAAGTTTGCCTTCAAATGGTCAGACCTAATTACAAAATCTTTTTGATCACCTTGTCAAGTGCAACACCACAGAGCCCCACCGCACTTGGACAGCCCCTTGCCCCACCGGTCCCAGAGACACCACGCATATCCTGGATCTACCTTACTGTCAAAAGAAGCAGAATTGGGTTGGTGGCATTGATGGGCACATTTTCTGGAATAACGAATTGTTTTTTCCCAAGTCTCTTCAGTGAGGAAGAATCCACCTTGTCCTTCATGGCAGTCGTTTGTCAGAGGATGGTCTCCACCAAGTGACTTTGCAATGAGTAAGCAAATGCTGGTGGAGGCCATCCAGAAAAGTCTTCCTCGCTGTCAGTAAATGGACCTACTGAATAAAGCACTGATACCTCTTGCCAGAGGGCTTGTGAGAGGCTCTGGAGAAGATGCTTGAAGGTGACAAACTCAGTGGGGCTGAGGAGGAAGCGACAGTAAAATGAAATGAAATGTTTCCCTGAAAGTAGACAGGTAACAGCTTCCTTCCCAGCATGGATGAATTTGATGCTCACTTCTTGGCTGCTGCAGTAAATAAAGTGGGTACTGATGGAGACCTGGATAGGTATGTACAGTTCCCTTCTGTTGCCATTTACAATGAGGAGAGATCTGGGTGAAGCTCCTATTATTTCTAGGCACTACCGTCACTCTCAGAAGACCTTGTCCCTACCTATGTACTCTTTTCCAGGAGGGTTTAGCAGGGCAAGAATGCAGGAGACAAGAGGTGCTGGAGTCTCCACTTACCCATTTCCATCGAGTAGATGATAAGAAAATAGCATGGCTGCACAGTCCCAGAGCACTGATCCCTCCTGAGCATTGTATGGAGAAGACAAGAGAAGACGTAGCACCCACAGTTCATCCCCCCCACCTTCCCAGGCAAGACCATGCTGTCCTTCTGTCCACCAGGCCTCCCTGATACCCAGCCATGAATATAGAGACAAGCCCCGTCCCCACTTCGTGCTCTGCCAACTATTCTCAGGCAAGGAAAGACCACAGCCCTGGTGCTACAGACCCCTGTGCACTGGCTGAATTTCTGGGCCATGTTTTTTTTCCCTCCAGATTTGTTCTCCTGCTGTACCACTAGGTGGGCCAAAGTTACACCAGTGAGAGTCCTACCTCACCTGCAGGAGAGAGGCAAGGCAGGTGCCTGGCTGATCCCTGCCAGCCAGGGGACAGCCAGCTGAGGACCAGAAGATGGAGGGAGGAAACAGAGAGAGGTGTCAGAGAGAGATGAGTTTCAGCCTGAACCTTGTGGTCATTCAAGCCCTGGCAGGAGAAGTCTCCTGTCCTAAAGAAGTGACCATCTCAGGGAGAGCAACCCAGCTGGGAAGTTACATATGCCAGTGAAGTGGCAAACACAAAGTCACATCACAGCTCAGTGGCAAAGCCAAGAGCAGAGCCCCAATCACCAGTTCAAGGCCTGGCCTTACCACTTGCTGCCTTTCAAAACTACCATTATTATTGGCCAGTGCACACTCATCAAAGCCTAGCATGGAAGAAACCTATTCAGCACAGTACCAGCAGGCACAGCTGGAGGCAAAAACAACATGAGAGGGGAATCCACCTCACAAGAACATTTTTCTTCACTCCACATGAGGTGACAGAAGCTCCCGTGTATAAAACTCCAGAGGACCTGAGCATCGCCCATGACTGTGCACTGGCCTATGCCTGCAAAAGGTCTGGCACATTGCATTACAGCTCTTTGGAAGCTCAGCCTCCTTTAAAAAGAATGGCCATGCTCCATACCTAATCCTTTTCATTATTCCCTTGGGGAGATACCAATTCTGGACCTTCTGCACTCAGCCATCCCACATTTCTCTTACAAGCACTGTGATCAGAAGACGACTTTGCCATTATCTTTTTATAGAGATGGTTTGATGGGAAGCCAGAAGCAACCAAAATCCCAGTCTGCCATTGGCATAGAATAACCTGGCCAGATGGCAGCCATATCCAAAGATGTTTTAGCCAGTGGCAAATATACTCCGCCTCTTTGCAGGTGGAATATAGGGGACGTTAGAGATATCTCGACCTACAGGATTGAGACTGCTGCCCTGAATGTGCTCCTGGCTTATTCATTGCTCTCAGTGCCTCTTTAGATCCCAGAGAACAGGCAATGGCCTGTAGGCATCTCACCTAACTTCAACCATCTGAAGATTAGCCACCAAGTCTAAACTAGACACCTAATAGAGAGAAATGCAACTCCAGAAGCGATTCACCCCACCTACCGTAGACAACCATCTTCAGGTGGGCTGAGTTGCTCATGTCTCCATTGCTCCATTGACCACAGAGGGAGCCACGGTTTCATAACTAGGATTTAGGCAGCTAGAGTCAGGGTAGGTGAAACCCACGCTGTTAGTATATTTGGTGCATTTCTAAAACCCTCTCCACCTCAAATATTAGCTGGTCCAACCTCTGCTTCCAGATGGCAGTGACCTTGAATTTCTACAGTAAAACCAGCTGGCCACAGAGAAGAGAAGACATCAATCCAGAAGTAAGATCCATCCTTTCCTCAGTTCTGCTACAGAATCACATCAAGAGCTAGTTGTTACCCATCTTCTGCTTCATTCTCCCCATCTGTAAATCACAGAGATCAATATTTACCTGTCTAGTCACTATTTATACTGCTGTAACACCCAGTCAAGACACACGGATGACACGGATAATGGAAGAACTCAGTCCTTAGGGACCTTAAAAGCCAGAGAGGCAAAATGAAAGAGGGAGGCAGAATGACATGCCACAAGTCAACAGACCCATGGCAAAGCCGGGGATGTGCATCCAAGGCCTCCAGAATCTCACCAGTAATGAGCTTTTCTGACCATCAGTGAGGAGGGGAGGTTTAGTCCTCACAGTGCGTTTTGGAATCTGGGCTGGGAAGTGCAAGGGAAGGAAGCGGTTGAACGGGTTGGTTCCCAATCTCTATCACAGTGAACAGTGGGTGAACAGTGGGTTTGAGACAAAGCAACTCCTAAATGCTATTGGGGTTCCTCAGCAGAGATGGCTTTAGGGTAGGTGGAATACACAGCTGCCTGCTGGGCATTTGCTGGTCCTCCCATTAGCATAAAGTGCTGGGCTGGGGGCTTCTTGTCATGGAATGAAAAATAGGCTGTGGCTTCTTCACGCTGCTGTGGTGGCTGTATCCAACCATGGAGACCACTATGTCCAGAGAGGCATATTCGGAGTAGCCAGTGAGTAAATTTTCAAACAGGGAAGGTTCATCATCTTCCAGCAAGAACTGGTTCCCAGGGGCCATTGCCAAAAGCAGATAATGAATTCAATTTCCCTAGTGGAATTTCAAATATTAAAGAGGAAAGGGGCAGAATTGCACTTTTGTCCTCCACCAAAAAATAAGCAAAGCCTTCTGCCCTGAGGGAGCTTTCCTTGGCTTTGTGTTTGTTGTCAGTGAGGATGGTCTCTCCCATCGTGCTGCCATATCAAATGTTCTCCATGTAAGGAAGAGGGGGAAGACGAGCAAGAGAAGTGACACACAGAATATTTGAGATGTGTGACAGACTGTGCTGCACCCATCTGCCTGCCTTCCTGTCTGTCTGGATCCCTCCAAACCTTCTCTCCTTACCCCTAATTTCTTTACATAGAGTTGTCTGGGGTGGAAGCGCCCTGGACAAGTCATTTTTTGAATATGGAGGAGCACAGCTGTTCCCTCTTGTGACTAACTGCACAGTGAAGCAGTCATGTTTCTAAATCCAGCTCTGTTCGCTCACTCAAGTGGGCCCTGAAGATGCCAGCTGGGCTATCCCCATGAGTAAGCAAGAGAGGACCAGCTTGCAATGCCTTAGGAAGGCACTTCGACCCCATTACTATGAGGCCTGCTCCGTGTCCTCTCCGTCCCCACTCCCATGCCAGCTTGACAACTGAAGCTACCCGTGTCCTTTCACAGCAGGCTCAGAGGGCAAAGGAGCCTGTCCTCATGGCTGTGAGTGTTGGCAAGAGTTTACTCTCCCCTTTGACAGTCAGGACCTTCAGCTCCCAGGAAGGTCATGAACCAAAAGTGGCGGCTGCTTTGCTAGCATAATGCTGGGCATGGTAGAAAGCCTGTGCGAGACAGCCCGTGGGTCCACCAGAACGGAGATTTGCTTTCTACCAGCCAAGGATCCACAACTCTGGAGGCTGGACTTTTCTCAAAACTTCTTTCTGGATGCTGTTAAAAGAAAAAAAAAGAAAAAAAAAAGAGCAGTGCCAAGAGCAAAGAAGCCAAGGAGATGTTGAGCTCAGCCCACCAAGGGCCAGATCCTGCCCATTGCAAAGGGTATATCTGCATGCATGCATGCATGCATGAAAGTTTGGGAGAGCTGAGGAAGGGATGAACCCTGTGGAAACCAATCGACCAGCGTGGACGAATTTAGCCAGGTTTTAATATCAGGCCCTAAACTCAACTGTCAGGAGAAAACACTGCTGATCTGGCCAGCCCAATACAAACAGTCCCACATCCATAAAGCCCATGGAAGCCTTTTTATTGACTCTAATGGACTGCAAAATCTGGCCCTTAGGAGGCTCCGGTTCAAAGGTAACATTGCTAATAGATAACTAACCTACAGTAGCGTTCCTAACTCTGCACATGTCTATTTACACACCCGACTACCTTTTTGTGAGCGTAATTAAAAGCAGTCGGCGTCAGAATCAGCAGCGATGCTGCCTGCTGGAGAAGTGAATACGATCGTGCTTGTGCGTGCGTGCGTGTGTGCGCGCCTATGACAAAGTGGATTATCTCCATCCTCCCCAAATAGCAGCTGCAGAGCTAAGAGGAAAAGGGAGAGTGGCTGAATTTGTACCTCCAGGTGAAGTTGCCTGGTGCTTCCTGCTGGGAGGGGCAGAGGCTCTGGGGGATGTTTAAACCTCTGCCCCGAGACAAAAGGATGGAAGATGAGCCGGACCCCGGGGAGGGATGTGTGTTCAGCCCCTTCCTCCCCCTCCGCCTCCGGTCGGCGCGGCCCCGGGACCCCGGCGCTGGCGTGTCGGGGACTGCGCGCGCGCGCGTGTGTGTTCCCGTCTGCCGTGTGAGCAATTGCACTTGAAAAGACAGAAGAAATCCCCTCCTTTTGAAAGTCTCGGCGTTTGGTTCTTTCCAGTAATGCTATAATTGGATGGGATTTTCTCTAATACGGAGGGAAAGTCCTTAAGATGATTTTTCACACGCCGCCGCCGCCGCCACCACCACCCTCCTCTTCTCTCCCCTCGTCCTACCTTACGCGGTGAAACTCTCCGGCCCCTTTGGCTCCCCCGGGGAAAGGAGCCGGTAAAGGGGGGGTGGCATTAATGCACTGGATGCGATTGCAGCCCCGACGCCGCGGGGACTCGCTTGGAGAGCCACGAGGAGCATCGGTGCCTGCCCTGGAAGCAGCGAGCAGCCGCTCGGATCGACTCGAGCTCGGCTGCACGGGGCGATTACATCTCGGAGCCCTTGCCAGCGCTCACATTTGCAATCACTTGTCATCCAACCCTAAAGAAAATAATCAGGGCCCGACCCCTGCCAAATTCCCAGTGATTTAAATATCCCCGGATGAACTGCGTTTCCAGCATAATTTCACTAGAACGGATATCTCTCTCCATCTAGCTAAGCACAAACACATCTCTCTCTACATATATATGCATATAAAGCTGTGTGGGGATGTGTAAATAGAAATATTGCCTACTCAGGGAAAACAGACGGGCAATTCGTAAGGAGAAAGAAAACACATTTTGATTTGAGTTAATGCAAAGGTTACGAGCTTTTCTCCAACAAAATCGTTAAAAATTGTACTTCTGTTTGTCCCACGGGAGCCACAGAAATTTTCGCGTTCAAAGACAAAATAAAAGAAAGCAAATAAATAATAATAAATAAATAAAACAAATTGCATCCAGTTCTCTCTTTGCTAAAAAAAAAAAAAAAAA
>NW_020451127.1:2571255-2689394 GCF_003343035.1 Apteryx rowi
CTAAACAAAAGGCGCATCGAGTATCTCGTTCCGCTGCGGCTAAGGAGAGCGGCCGGGCGGCGGGTTTCGGGTGGGTATCGGCAGCGAGTGGGCCGCGGCGCGGGGCCGGTTGGCAGGGCCGGGCGCGTGGGTCGCCGCGCGCGGCCCGGCGGTGCGGAGGTGAAGGGTGTTGGAGGCAGGCTCTTCAGCTATGCCAGGTATGTCTGCGAGCAGGGAATGCGCTGGGATGGGAGAAAGGTAATAAAATGCAAATGTGTTCTTGGGAAGACAGGCAGAAAGAGCACCTGGACTGGGAGTCATTAAAAAGCAATCTTTTATTCACAGCCCCGATCTAACTTATAATTAGAAACTCCGGTTGCATTCCTGATTGGAGAAGGAAACGCATTCCACCGATACCGACATAAATATTCCCTTGTCACCGGCGCAGGGGCGAGCGGGGCTGCTGGCGCAGGAGAAGCCCAGCCATCCGCGGCCGAAAGCCGGCCGGCACCTGGAGACCCCTTGTCCCGCTCCAGCGGGAGCCGGGGAGGGGGGAAAAGGCAGGGAGAGGAGGTGGTGGTGGAAGGGGGACCCGAGCGGTGGCAGGAGCCCTCGCAGCGGTCCTGGGCGTCAGGTGTGCGCGGGGGGGACTGCGGGGCGACTCTTGCTTTTCCTCAACCTGGTGCCGAGCAGCGGTTTAGACATTTCTCTTGCAAAGAGTGCGAGCCCCCTTAGGCCATGGAAATGCAAAGGAGGTTTTGGCTGGGGTGGGGGAGACGCCGGGCGCTCCTATATTGGCCGCCTAAATCTCCCCCCCTCCACGCACCCCCCTTTCCCTTTTTATTTATCCTCCAGCAAGATATAAACCCATCGCCACCCCCCACGGCAGGGGAGACCCGGGACTGGGGTGCCAGCAGGTCGGACAGCCCCGGCGGCCGCGAGCCGGGGGCTAGCGCAGGGGTCCCGCGGCCCCGCTGGGTGCACGTCACAAAATCCAAAAATCCGGAGTGCCTTTTCTTTTTCGCTTAGTCGAGATGCGCTCTGGAAGGAGAGCCTGCTTGCAAACTAACTGATTTAGCAAATCGATCGCACTACTTTATTTTATATTAGTTGCTTCTTCCTTCTTTTTTGGACGGGACTGGAGAGAGGGCCAGAAATTTGTTTAGTCCGCTAGTGCAGGCGACAAACATATCGTTTCAACCCTCTCTGTTTAAGACTCCCCCGCTACGTTTCCTGGTAGCTACTTGACCACTTACAGCAGAAAATCTGTAATTAACCTTCCCCAAACTGTGTCGTTCCCGTTTCCCCCCCCCCAAATAATAGTTTCTAATTAAAATGTTAAGCCCATCCTAATGCATGCAGAGCTGCAGATAACTTGCATTGCTTTCAGCTTCGAAACAGTTTGATCACCCAGAAAAAGCAGGGGCTGAGAAAAGTTAGAGTTTGGTTAATTTTTCTCCAAAAAGAGAGAAATCAGGGGAAACATATAGCGTGTATTTGGGGAAGGGGGCAAGTGGGCACGCATCTGTTACTGTAATTTCTGTCTGCCTCGAAACAGAGCTCTTTTCTTGTCCGAGCGAGCTATTTCGGTTGTTATTCCCACCAGAGCGTAGGGGCACCTGCTTAAAATTGGGACACGCATTCACGCCGCAGTGCTGGGTGGCCTCGGCACAGACACACACGCGTGGCCGGGCAGTAAAAAGTTCAGGGAAGAAAAAGGGAAAAGATCCCACGGGGCGGCTGTGCTCTCGCACGGTGTCTGAATGCTTTCCACCGAGCAGCAAAAACAGGGGGGGAAAAAAGTTCTTAAAAAGCTTCTCAAAAGAAAGAAAATCCCTAGGTCGCGTATTTATAGAAAGGGACAAAATAGGCTTTAAAAATAGCTGTTTAAAAATAATAAACGCAGAGGGCACCGGTAGCCATCGGGACCGAGGTGACAAGTTTCTGAGAACAGGCTGGTGTGATTTATTGTGGTTTAATAACCCCACGGGACCTTCTCCAGCGCAGCGTTGGGCTGTTTGACCTAAAGGAGCCGCTGGCAGCGGCAGCAGGCCGTTATACACCCGGGGCTTCAGCYGCTAAAGACTGGCAGCAAAAAGATTTTGGGTTTTGGGTTGTTTTTTTTTGAATATTAGTGTTTTTTTTTTTTTTTTTTAAGAAGAGACTGGGTGAGGGGAGGATTAGGAGACTTCAGAAGGAAGACTGACAATTTTGTGAGCGGAGGGGGTTAGGTTTAAGCAGCCCCCCTGCCCTGTCGGGGTTTTTGGCCCAGGCGGTGTCATAGTTGTTGTATGAACAGAAATAAAACTTTCCGGCTTCCTTGCGCTGCCTTGGCTGGGGGGCTGCCTGGGTGCACGCGCAATGGAAAACCCATTTTATTTTATTTTCTAATCAGTGGTTTGAGGCCTGGCTTGGTCTGAGGATAGCCAGGGAGTTCAGAAATGATTCAGAGGGTTTGATTTAGGAGGAAAAAGCAGCAACAGGAGTGAACACAGAGCTCCAGTACTGCGAGTTTTAATACACAGAGACCCGGGAGGCTGGTGAAAGGAGAGATGGTCCATGCAGGAGGGGGTTGCTGAGCCGAATCCCAAAGCATGGGATTGCACAGAGGCTGTAGGAGGCTTAAGGCCAGGGAGGTCCTCGTGCGACGGCGTGGGCCTGGCTGGTCCCCTTGGGTACCAACGGGATCCTTGCAATCAACCCTGGCTGATGTAGAAGTGCGCGCTGTGGGCCACCCTGCTCCAAACCCATGCCTGGAGGCTTGGTAGGATGAAGATGGCGTGGGCTGGTCTGCCCATGGGCCACCGAAGGTGTTGCTGGATGCCCCACACCAGAAACGGAACCAAAAATATGTGCAATAGCACAAGGGACTGGTGGGTGAGATGCTCTTGAGCCACCGGGCATGAGTCCTGGTATCTCCTCACAAAGGGCAATTCCTCCTGTCACATCTGCTGTAACACATATGTCACATCTCCAGGGGGTTGGGGCAGGATCAGCCCCATAATACACTGGGTAATGAGATGGGCAATAACCGATAGATAGCGACAGAAAGGAAGGAGCGCAGCTGGAGATGCCAGGCTGGCATTTGGAAAGCGGACGTGAGAGACGTGTTTTAGGAATATTTTCCTAGCTGTGGCCTGTGTGAGGCTGCAGGAAATTTTAGCTTTTTATTGTTTTTTTCCCCAAGACTGATCACAGAGGCTCTATGGGTTGAATCATCCATATAGGACAAGACTGGGCAAAGCCCTCGATGTCCTGCAGTAGGCACTCACAGCCCCTGAGGACTGGCCAGTGTGATCTAGCAGCTCTTTCCATCCTTATTTCTTGTGATTTGGGGAATGCAGGAGCATGGGAGTGGGATGGGAGGGAAGTCTTGCCAAGGGAAGGAGAAGGGGGCCCGTGGCATCACTCTGGTTATCCGCAGGTGCGACGCCTGCACGTACCCCACATCAAGTGAGAAGAGGGGCGCACAAGTGAAGCGCTGGCTCGTGCCCCGGTTGAGGTCTCCCCTGGGATCCGACCCCCTCAGGGCTGCTGGAACGGCTCCCGATCCACGCTGGCAGGGGTGAACGCCAAGACGGGCTCTTGATCTCACGAGCAACGCAGTGCTCCTCGGTTGCGAATCCGAGAGAACCGAGCTGAGTCTTGGCAGGCTCCTCGCTTGAAAAACCTCCATTTAGGTTTGGCAGAGAGCGAGCGTGTTAAGTGAGAGATGATCATCCCTTGTTAGCTAGGAGGGAGGCAGAGCCGTGGAAGGTCACCCAAGGGACAGCGTGAGCCGCGCGTGTTGGCATCGGAGCTCCCAGAGCAATCTCCAGAGCTCTGAAGTACGTATTGCATCTACCCGCTCCTCTGCTCCATTAGCCAGAGCTGAGGATTTTGACAGGTCAGAGGCGGTGGCGTTCATCTGCGCTTCCTCTACCGCTGCAGCGGGTTGCAGCGTGATGTCAAGCAGCTGTGGTGCTCCTCTGTAGAGACGGCAGCATTTCGGCCTGACGGGATGTAATTCCTCTACATGCACCCCCTCCCACCCTTGCCCCAAGGTTTAGGAATTGCTTTTATATACGTTATATACATATATATATTACAACCCTATCTTACATGGCCCTGTTTTGCCAGGCACTGCATAAACACAGAGTGGGATATCCAGCCCGTGAGAAAAGCTGATGTTTTAGCCTATTTTCAGGTACCAACTCCTCCACCAGCCTGGATTTTCTCAACCACAGCATGGATGATTTACATCCAAGCAGCAGTAGGGATGGAAGGCAACTGGGGCTGAAGGGATCTTGCTGTGTAGATGCAAACAGTAAGAAACAGCCATAGCCTGGTCCATGCTTAGGGTGCAACGTGCAAAGGGTAAAGGAAATATTCTCCCATCTCCATTTCTCATGGTGAGTTTGGAGAAGCAAATCCTAATGGTATTTATGTTGCTCCTAGCATAGTCCAGGCATGGAGAAGCTGTGCCAGCGAGATTAAGTGGCTGGACCAAGGTCACACGAGAAGCTTCTGTCATGGCAGGCCTTGACAATTTTGCGAGGAGTTAGGAAGAGTGCAGCCCATGTTTCAAACGTGAGGAGGACTGGGACTCTCCCACACAAAAAGTCATCTACTCCCTTAGATTTTAGCCTGCAAACTGTGTTGCCTCATTGCTTATTCATGGCTTTTTTTCCTTTCAATTTTAAGATAACTTCATTAGATGAACTAACCTGAAAGCCAGCAACTTGGTATTCAGAGCATTGAACAAAGGCACAAAACAAGCATTTTCTAACCAAGATTTAAAAAAGTGAACTATTTTGCCCCCCCCAAGGCAACCGCTTTTCAGATAGCCCCAGAGGCAAAATGTGTCCCTTACAGATGCTTGAACACCTCTAAGTGTTCAAAGTTTTTCAGGTAGGATGTCTTACTAATATGGCTTGAGCTCTGATATGTGCCCAGGGAGGAAGAAGATGTTTTTTATTCCCACTTTGCAGCTAGGTAAGCAGAGACAGAAGAATTCAAAGGCCCTGCCCAGGGCCTTGCGATGAGCCTGTGGCAGGGTTGGGTGTAGCATCGAGATGCTTGGACGTCTGGTTCACAGAGGGGAGGCAGTTTTTCCTGCTTTCTAAAGACCTTTCTACATCAATCCCATGCCCCAGCTTGATTTCCCGAGTGCTGGTGCAATGTACAGTACCGGAGCAGGGTAAAGAGGCGACTGCTTCAGGGGCAGGCGATGTTAATGAAGTAGGTGGGTCCTGTTCTCCTCTCTGAACTCCTGTGCCTCCTTGATGAGCCATTTCACTTGTGCACCGTCATCTTTTTTAGAGACTCAGCTCTACAGCTAGGCCTGCTGCAGGTAACATCGTTGGCAAGGGGAAATGGCCACAGCCCTGCTTCCTGTTTTGCTACAAAAGCCATTTTGGCCGTCCACTCTAAAGGGTCAGGCTGGAGGAGCCTTGACTTTTGCTGTGAGTCCGTGGCACCTCCTAGATGAGGAAAGCCAAGGAGTTGCTGTCTCCTCTCCCTGGAGGCACCAGGAGGAGCAAGCCCGACTCGCTGCTGTCTCCATCCCAGATCTAGGGCATCCCTTTTCCCCTCGCATCCCCGCTTCTAGTGGGCCAACTCTGCTCCAGCGGAGGCCACCACTGCTGCATCACTTCTGCTCTTCCAGGCAGGGACGGCCAGTCTCACCTCCATATCGCATCTCTGGTGCTTAGCACCGGTATAAAGCAGGCCGTTCTGAGCTGTGCCCCGAGCTGCTCTTTGGTTCCCGTGTCCTGCCCAAGTCCTTGTGAGGAGCAGATGTTTTTGCTTCATGTTTACAGGAATGCAAGAAAAGCCGACCGGGACAAGCGTGTGTCAATACGCCTGCTTCCCCCTCACTTAGCATCAGCGTCCTTCCGCGAAAGGTACCCACACTCGTATTCCTTGAGTGCATGATTCAAATAACCCGGCCGCATTTCAAAGGACTTTATTGGGCATAATGACAGCACTTAACAAACATTGCACAAGTGTGTCACAGGGGGAATCCTCCGGGCTCTGAGTCACTGGCGCTCCGTTTGGACAGCTGAGTTTTACATGGTGCGTTTAACGTGCTGAGTCCACAGTCTCAACCCCAGGGCCTCCTGTAAGCAGGGATGGACTGCCACCCACCAAAGATGATGTCAAAATCCCCTTGCTGGAGCAGGGATGGGCTTATGTCCTTTCTTGGGATCCCAAACGAAACCCCACAGGGCCAAAGAGCGCAGGCTGGAAGAGGGAGGTGAAGCTCCTGAAGGTCTGGAGATCATTGCTGCAGAGAAGGAGAAGGGCCTTTAGGGTTAAAATAGGCACCCAGTGAGGTCTATGAGAGCCAACGTAGTTCAGTGTGTCTAAACACTGAAGGGAGATGAATACTGAGGAAAGTCCGTAAGGGTAGGAACCCTCCCATGACATTCATAACTTCCAGGGCTTTGCTAGATCGGGACCAGGGTTAGTCTTGCAGAAAAGCCACTCCTGACACTGTCTGTGCAAAACATTTTCATATAACCTGGGTCATTTGTAATGTTTTTCATCCCTTCTGTCCTTTTCAAAGTGGCAAAGCTTGCTTCAAGTGCTGTTAAAATGTTAGCACAACATGTAAAAATTCAGCTGATCATCAATTCACTGCAAATTCTACAAGTGCTTTCAAAAAAAACAAAAATGGGAGGGGGGAAGAACCGATACATTAACTACCTTGTTTTGAACTCCTAACATAGGGCACTGCTTTTAAAAACAGCCTTTAAACCAGGGGAGAGCATTATGCATCACAAAGACGTCATTTGTCTCTTTTCCTTGTCACCTGCATATTCAAAGTCCCCTGCCGGCTTGGATGTTGCTGATACCCAGAGAGCGTTTTGCATTTGTAGAGCCTGTGCCATCAAAGGGGTTCAAGGTGCCTTTGGTCTCCTCCTCACAGTTTCTGTCCTGGTGTAAATAATAGTCAATGATGCTTTATATTGGCGTAGTGGTAATTCTTAGCAGGGATGCTGTTACTCTTCCCCAACATACTTATTCCCCTTCCCACACCACACTGCTGTGAGATGCTTTAATCCTATTGCATCTTTGCCCTCTCTTAGACTACACTAACAAGGTCATGTCATAGCATGTGAACTGGTTCCCCTCAACATCCCGGGCCTGTGTTTTGCAAGGCATAGCAGAGCCGTTTCCTCTTTCCGTAGTCTCTAGGTGTGTTGGAGGAGATTTGCCTTGGATGCTCAGAAAGTGCCTTAGGGCTACCTCAAGCTCAAAGCATGGGCGACCCTCACATTTCTAGCTTGGTCTTGTGTCTATCACAGGTTATGGAAGCTCTCCTCCTCCCCATACATCTATCCTGGTGTTTGGTTTAAGCATGTCTTCCGGAAAGGCATCTAGTCCCGAAATGAAGACACCCAGGTTTCCAGTCAGGTGCCCACACATAGGTGTCTGCTTCCATTTAATATGCCTGCTGGCATCCTAGTTGTCCTCACAGGGCTAGCAGATATGGTACAGGATCTGCTGATGATATATTTCTTTCAGGAGAGGCTGCTGGAGGCCAATCAAGAAAACCCCACAGCATCCCAGTGGCTCTAGATGCCTATCTACCAGCAACTGGGTGAAGCCTTGGGGTGGAATTCATTTTACCCGTTATGTCTGCAGTTTAGGTGTCTCCATCCAAGGCAGTCGCACTTGGCTCCTTTGTAGTCAATGGGGAGAAATGGGCACTTTCATACAGTGTGATTCATGTTTACTATTTTAGATGTCTACATTTAGATGAAACAGGGCCCTTCACTCCTTTGACTGAGCTTGGCTGGTTAAACCCTCTGTGACTACGGAGGAGTTGAAGCACCTAGCTCGGACAGAGATACCACCACCACAGGCATCCAGGTTTAGTCAGAGTATTCCCAGGACAGGGATTCCCCTTTGAAAATTTGCTTTTTCACCTAATCCCTAGCTGTTAAAATATGAGCTTAATTTCTAATTCCCATTTCCTGGCATGGTTTCACATGGTTAAAATCAAGTCACGGACTTTTGCTCTGTCCTCTTACTGTATTTTAAAGAGCTCTTTAATGCACAGTGCTCATTTGCGTACTGGAATGGGTGCAGCTGTGGTATGAATGATACTGTGCTATTGCAGGACACTCATGCCATCCAGGTTGGTACTGAAAAGGTAGCTGTAGCCTCCAGACCACCTCTCAACTCAGCAAATCCACACCAGCTTATTTTTTGTCGTGTCTCAGCATACTTGCAGAAAGCCTAAGGAACTTGAGTATTTTGCAGCTTTCTCTGTATATAAAATACTCTGTATTTAGTCCTGCCTCTAAACCAGCGCGCTCTGGAGCACAAGTGCATCTTCYTCATGCTTGCCACCCTCAGCTGCCAAGCACAGCCACAGTCTCCCAGCATCTTCCAACCACATCCACCCATCATTGACTCAAGCTTGTAATAAGGCTTCATCTCTAAACTTAAAATTATAAAACGGTTTTCTTGCTTCCCTATAGCACGGAGAATATGAGAAAGGGCAGAGGCCATCTCTGCTACAACCAAGCCTGTGAAATGAAGCCACACAGCACTGAACAGAGCAGGAGTTTCTCCTGCTTCCAAAAGGGTGCACCTTGTCTAATAGAGATATTTACTAAGGGGTGGGAAGGCAGGAATAAAACTCCTTGAACAGTTGCCAAGCCTACCATTCAGTTTGTCCCTCTGCGCCCAGAATAACAACAATAGCGCCTGTTGCTAGACAATGTTGTGCAGTGTGACAGAAAGCAACTCTAAATCCTTGCAGCCTGAGGGACACACTTAAGGGAACATTTCTATTTTTTCCCAAGATTGCAGTTAGCTTGGAGGAAATGGGGCAGTCTAAGCTCTTGCTGGACAGGTAAGGCCCCCTCCGAAGCCACATGAAGACTGGCAAGACACCAGTGGGCATCACATAAGGTTTGTAGAATTAACTGGGAGACCAGTGTTTCATAAAGGCAGAAAAATCTGGTTAATACTGGGATTTGTGAGATCTAAGTTTGACTCCTGTCCCTTCTGGAGGAAGAATTCTCTCTTAACTTTAGCAGTCTCTATCCAGGTTTCCTTTACAGTTATTGGACAGAAAAAGGATGCAACTGAACTGATATATATTAGATATTTACTTTTGGATGAGGTGAATCACATCCCAGCTGTGCCAGTTTTCTCACCATTGCCTGCAATAGGATCCTGTATAACTAGGTCAGGTGAAGATATGTCTATTTAAATAGATGAACCCAGCTCCTTTTCTCACTTCGAATAAGATCTTAAAGGCAAGGTGCATCTAGGCATTTAATGATCCACCTAGACATGTAGAATACTAAAATAGGAGGCTTCAATTGGAAGACCCTTTTGAAAATCCCAGTGGGCATTGCTCTACATCTTTAGGCACTGAATTACGTTTAAAAATCTGTCACTCAGGTTCCTGGTGTTTTGCTCCCTGTTTGTATAAAGGAGGTGAGCAAAAATCCCGTATCTCAGAAGGGTGGTCGAAGGTGTTCCTTATGGCTTTCTGCATGCTCTTCCATGGGAAGAGCAGACCTGATGCGTTTGCTGTGAAACAATTTGCCTTACCAGGTGAGCTGCATAACTCACCTGATTCTGCATACTGTGGGGTTGCTGCTGCTCTTTGTGGGTTTGCTTTGTGATATCAGTGGAGAGCCATTCTGGAGGCCCTGGGGAGCAGCTGCTGGAGAGTGGCTCTTCTGAAAGTGTACAGATGCTGAGAATTTGGGCTAAGGATATTAGGAAGTATGCACTGATATAGTCTATTTTCTTCCAGTAGTGAGGGATCCTGTCTTCTGAGGGAGTGTTTGAGTGGAAGAGGCAGTCCAGCGTAGCCCATTCACAGAAATAGTCTCGTACAAAGAGTGTGCTGATTTTTTTGAAGGCCTTGATACGCTCTCATTCACAAATAGTGTGAATCTGTGGAGGAGGAAGCTTGGGCTTGGGACCAGTTTTGATGCCATGTTAGCAGAAGCATGGTTTGGTTACCATCTGGAAAGATTTGTTGGTGGAAATGCTCAGACAACATGATAAGAGACTAAGTGGAAAAGAACAGACGGAGAAAAAAAGTGCAAGGAAGTTTAGACTTATGACTCTCACTTATATGCCTCAGACTCATTAATTGAGTGAATTGCTGCAATCTGATCAATTAACTGGTTTTACAGAGCTGCCCCTTGACAGTGGAATTGCAATACCCTTAGCTCATTCTGAACGGGAGAGAAAGTGGATTAGCTTTGTTGCATTTATTAAAGTGCTTATTTCTCTTCACATGCCGTCAAGAGAACATAAGGTGAGCAGCACAAATATAGCCGTCTGACTATTAGGCATCTTAGGTTAGTTGAGGTGAATCCCACTGTGAGTTTGCAGTAATAGGCATGACAACTTCTACTATCATTAAATCATTCAGTCCAGAGATCATCTCATCCATCCTCATGTACCCCAGGCTGGATTAAATATACCTAAATCACAGTTATGAAAAAGTAATGGGTATACAAGGTACCTAGCACCAAGTCATCACTAACAATAATAGCAACTGGAGATGAAAGGAATTTATTGGATCACAGTCCTTTTCTAACAGGACAGGTCATGGATATTAGTGGGATGATTAAAAAACCTAAAAGCCGCTAACAACAGAAGACCAGGGCACAGTGGGATCAAGTTTTTGCCTGAAAGAGTATACAGCCCAGACAGATGTGGCAAACAACTGAGTTGAAAGAGAACAGATAAGAGACATTAGCAGAAGATTGGGAATCAGACAGGGAAATGTTAATTCAGTGGCCACTGAAATCCTTGGTGCAACTTGCCCACAGGCATGTGGGAAGTCTGCAATAGAAACAGACACTGAGTCCTGCTGATGCAATGTGTGGTCTTGGTCCCCTCCTGAAGGAAAGGGTGAAGCTCAGTCATAACACAAGGCAGTGTGTTGTCAGCACAGCTTTCTTACAGCTCTAATAAAATTATAACTTAGCTGTAATGGCTACCAGAAGATTTTCCAAACTGTGGTGTGGAAACTGCTTTCAAGGGTTATGTAGTCCAGCATATATTTACAGCCACGAATGGTGGTAACTGCTGGTGGTGGTACCTATTGCCTCTGATAGTGGTACTCAGCCAGAATAATTTGAGAACTACTGGCCTACACACAGGCTCCAGAAAATAGGGTGATCTAGGCCCTTTTATGGATCCTTGCATGGAAGAGCCCAATCTTGTCCATTTTTAGTATAGGAAGGGTAGGACAATATGCAGGATCTTGACTGTCCAATGAATTGCAGACTCCTTGATAAAACCAGGGGAAAAAAGATAGCCCAGTGGCTAAAGCACATGCTTAGGACATGGGACCTCTAGCTCATATCCCTTCTCTGCCCTCCACTATTTGGATGACCTTCAGCAGAGGTTCCTCTCTGTGCCTCTATTTCTGATCTATAAAACTGAGATAAAAAACATTGCCCTGCATCACATAGAGGCTGTAATTTCACTAAATACCATGAAGAATTTAAGTACAGAAGGCCAGTAAGGCTAAAATTGCCTTGGTGATCTGCACAGATGAGAATCAGACAGCTGGAAAACCAGGAAAGGCAGTCTACTATGGTCTATGGCACAAGTGGGCTGCTCACATACCATTTCAATGTGCAGCACGAGGTCACTGAGCAGAACCTGAGGTATAGTAGGAAAGGCTGTGCTGAAATTACCTTTGACTCACTGTTTCTAAAAACACTGTGGGTGAGGATATTAGCCAGGGCATCTGGACACTCGTGAGTCAGTACGACAGAGAGCGTGCGTGATGAGTTTTGGTTCATTCACTCTATTGCAGAGATGTACATAATGCCTACACACTGCAGCCATGCTGAGCAGGATTCATCATAGTCCATCTCAGAGTTGGGCATCTCATCTGAGCTAGTCATCTAAGTGCCCTTTCTAGTCAATGAACGAAGACTGACACTTCCTCACCGTGATTCATCAGGCCTATCTTTGATGCCAATCTTAGGATGCAATGACTCTCTCTCCATAGGAGCTGATCTCCCTGTCTTGGTGATCAGGAGAACCTAGATGACTAGTTAGATGCCTGGCTTCTAAACGAATAAGGTTAGGTCAAATGCTCAAACTCCATCAAAACCAAATCCCTAGGCTAATCCTGAGCAGAGCTGTGGGACTCCATGGGTAATGAATTTACATTTCTGGAAAAGTCTGTCCATTCCACTTTTCTATGGTGCTAGTCTACAACACAAAGGCTCATTCAAGAAAAGAGCTCTTGGAGAGACATTACTCATTAAAGATATAGTCATTTGGACTAATATTTGGAAACAGTAAAGAACTGCCAGGCAAAGGTAAAGTGACACAGTCCACCTTCAAGGCCAATCACAATTTTGAAACCACCATAACAAGAGTCCCCATACTGTCTTCTTCTGAGCCTGTTGGCAGCTGGTGATTAGAAAGTAGCTTTGATTTTTTTTTTTCCATATCTTTTCTCTTTTAAATAAATAAATGAGTGTCATGTTTGTGAGTAAGAGCTTAAACACATAATCCTCTTTTTTGAGAAAATGGAAGGCAAATAAGAAGGTTTTATTTTTTCTAGAAAAAAAGAGATCATGTGCCTTTTAAGCCAGGCTTGGCATTTCTAGGGTTCCACTGACCTTGTTATTACAAAAAGACCTGTAAAAATTTCTTCACATAGTTGTGCTGTCTAGTTCTCAAATTCCTGGATTGTAGCGCTTACTGTGAATTCTGCAGAGTTTGGCTTATCTTAAATTTCCTTCATCTTAAAGAGGTCAGGAAAGATTTTCTAAACTGCCTAAATATCAGGTCTGTCCACAGTTTTTTGCTATTAAAACTGTCTGGGTGCTAAGATAGGCATGAACTTACCCTTATGCTAACTTGGACATTATTATTAATATGAACAGATTGATACATGAATATTAGATGGAGACAATTTAGGTGTAATTTTCTGTCAGTGTTGGACCCCTTCCTTGTGAAATTCAGGCCTTTCCAAAGTGTGTTTAAAATGCAGATGTGCAGTTGTGGGGGGAGAGCTTGTGCTAAGGGACTGATGTCCTTCAGGGCATGTGCTTGGTGGGGATTAGGCAGGAGAGCACCAGAGGCTTTGCTAGGCTGGGGGCAGGGAGGGACTCGGGATCTCAGACATGCTGCTCCTCTGCTCTATCTCTTACAGACGGGCGTCTGCAGGAACCAAGGCTTAAGCAACCCCGCTGGCTGTTTGTCCCTCTAGTGATGTTTGAACCCGTTGGCCAAGTGAGCAAACGTTTGGCAGAGGTTCTCAGGGATATTTGATAACCACAAGCCTCACAAAAACTGGACAGCTAAGTAGAGGGGAGATGTTACTGGTGCCCTTGCAGAGGGAGAGCCTGCAGTGCGAGCATGCGTGTGTGTGCATGCGTGCGTGTGTGTTCATGCACACACGTGTGTGTGCGATGTTCTCTGGACATCAGAGAATCCACGCAGGAGGATGATGGGGAAGCCAGCACTCCCTGCTTTCAGGGCCCACAGAACAATTCCTTGCTCTGTTTTTTCCTCCCTTCATCTTCTGCTTCTTCCCCCTTCTTTTGCATTTTGACCCCCCCCCCCCCTTTCCCACTTCTCTCTCTGGATATCCTCTCTGTGCCTCTCCAGTGTGGCAGTGTTATTGTCTCCATTAGGTTTCTTCTGTGATGAAAGGGGCAGTTGCAGAAACTGGGGAAGGATATCAGGACAGGGTTTGAAGACAAAGGCTTTCATGTAGGGCTTTTGACTGTTTCTTGACTCAGTACATTTCAGTGCATCAGACTCCTTGCACTGGGACACGCAATTTGTGAGAGGAAGGAGGACAGGAGTGGGACATACCACAAATCTCGTGATAGACATATTGCATCGCTGAACTGAGGAGGCGATGAAGTGAATGAACCTTCTCGTGAGGCTTAAAGAGGGTGGAGAATTCGACTTTTGGGGAGACTCTTGCTTTCCATACACAGCTTGTCTCCCACACCAGGACAAGACATACCACGTGTCCCTCGTGTGGGAGATACCCAACAGTACAGCTTGGCATTGCAGGCATTTTGGTAGAGGGTCATGAGACAGAGTGAGTGAAGCTCACCAAGACTGCTAGAGCAACAGGCCAGTTCATGTTTTGTGGGTGCAGGAGCAAGAGAGTTGCAGAAGTGCACCCGCCTCTCTGGTGGAGCAGTATTAGCAGCTCCCAGTGACACCTCCCAGAAAAGTGCAGATAACTGCTTTGAGGATTTTTTGGAGCAAATAAATATCTATTATCCTGGAAAACGATTGTATACATATGTAATCTATATGTGTATGTATATGTATGTATGTGTATAGATAGGAACATGCATACATGCTTACATACATATACACTCTGCTCCTTAGCCTTGGCTTCTAATCCAAAGACAGGTGGAAATCTTCCCTGGACTCTAACAGACTTTGGAGCAATCTCTTTGTCTCGTGTCTTAGACTCTAAGCTCCATTAGGTCTTGATCCTGCAAGTTGCTTCACACTTTGATTCGGGGCCAGGGAGGTGCTGCTTAGCCTTGTGTTTATCCTTAAATATCTGGGCCATTCTGCTCATTTTGTATGCACAGGCACCAAGCTGGGTCACACAGTTTGAGATCAAGCCCGAGAGCAGGCAGAGTCTTTCCTGTGTTGGGCTGATACATAGCACGTTATTATACATGCTATCAAGGACATACGGTAATAATGTATGTAAATTACAGACATATCTCTCAGTCCCATCTCCTATCCCATTGCAGGAGTGAGAGGGAACCCAGTTAAGGCTTGTATATATCTGACAACATGTAGCAAAACTTGGCTAGGAGCAAGATGGGGTTTTGGGACGTGCAAAGGCAGCATTGCAGAACTTTTGTGCATATCCTAATGGGCTTCAGCATTTGCAAAATCCATCCATATACCACCTATCCTGATCTGCACCCAGGTCTTACAGGTGTTAAGTCAAGAGCTTCTGCTCTGAGCTCCAGATGCTTCTGGCTGAGTCCCCAGTGTTGGCGAAGACTCAATCAATGTGAATAATTGATTTGGTAGTTCTGTGGAACAGAATAATCTGTTGGCTACTGTGTGCTACTGAGATTTAAGAAACTTGGGTTCAAAACCCTGCTTCAAATCAAGCAGAGGAAACTTATGAAGCTCATTTTCCCATACAATGGGTGAGTGCCCTAAACCACTAAGCTGCTGACTATGAGTATAAAGGGGACATTGCGTCCTCTAACTTCACTTTGGGAATGGTACCTGAGGGGATGGGCACATGAACAAATTACCACGAGGTAAGTTAGGGTGTGAACTAATAAGATGCCAGTTTTTCTGTGGTAACTGCCCGTGTGAATGCTCTTACCCTGCAATAAATACAGGATGGTTCATATATACCAGGGGGTAAGAACGTTCACATGGGTGTTCACATGGCTCACACCCTGGTTTAACTCCCGGTAACTTGGGTCTGTGCCTCTAACCTCAGTATCCTGGAAAAAAAAAATCAAACTTTTCTGTTTTAGAAAAGCCCCAAATCTTCCATTTCTACATTTCTGATTACAGTTATTTTAATGCATTTTCAGCTTGCCAAAAATGATTTGCCATATTTGACTCAACTGCACTGTTTTTGCAGAGAAAGGCTCATTCTGAGAGCCTTGCAGCCAATTTTAGCCAACATGGGCAGATAGTCTACTGACACTTCACAAGCTTTGCCTGCCTCGTAGTCAGAGACCTTCTGGGCACTGACATGATATTAATATTCCTGTTTCTCACAGCCAGCCTCTGAGCCTTGAAGAGGTCTAAACATGTGGAGATATGAAGTTAGGCACATGATACAATATTTAGCCATGGGGAGAAAAGGAGGTCTGGTTGTGAGATGAGCAGTGCTTGTGGGTTGCTTTGAGGTCACCCAGTGCCTGGCGCTCTTTCACGCACATCCCATAGGTCTGGGAAATGGCCACAAAGGACGGCAGCAGCTCCAAAGAGAAGTCCTTGATTTTGCTACTTGGCACACTTGGTCTGAGAGCCTTTCAGGGTTACAAAGATAGACAACTGTGTCTGGGAGCAGGCTGAGTGTAACTGTGCATGGGCCCAAGTGACTGAATGAGGAAAAACGTCTTTAAAACATTCCAGGAACTGGATTCAACATTCCAGTCAAAAAGCACTTGCTTTTGGGGTGGAACCTTTTCTCATGATCGCAAAGGTTGGCTGACGCATGCTATCTTGTTTAGGCATCTCCTTGCAAGTTAAATTGGGAAGACTCAACTCATCCATGAGGTAGCATTCCACCAACGTGGGACACCCCTGTTTGAAAACAGGGCTTGCTCAAAAGTATGAGGAAATCTTCTGTGTCCAAGCATACAAAGAGTTGTGTCCTTACTTTCTATTGGGTGACAGCACACTCCCCTACAAATCTTTGTGGATGGAATTCATCTCACTTAATTTTAGCCATATAATGCTTAAATATCTAGGCCAATCATCTTACCTCCCTCTAGAAAGAGATGGGCATCTTCCATAGGCAGTTCATCCTTCCTGAGATAGGTATCTTTGGTGGATGTGATGAGTCACTGTCTGGAGTTGCTTCTCTTTCTCCATCCACTCTAGAAACAGCCTAGACACCTAGCTAAAGTTGGGAGGTATGACCAAGTGCTTGAACACCCAACTGATGTCATTGATGTGAGGCCAGTTGGTGTCTGGGAAGTTTTTATTCCTATTTTAGGAGTGGCTGATCAGTAACTTCTCTCAGAGGCCTTACATGTTTGTCAGATTCTTGACCTTCCTTGGTGATATTGCCAGGAGACAAGAAGTAAAAGGCCCAAATCCTCTCTGGTGCAAACAGCACAGCTTTTCCAATTTGGGCATGTACAGAAGCTGAGGCTGATACTGCTTTGCGGAGTTATTTCACGAAAAGAAAAAGCCTGCCATTAAAAAATGAAAACTGAATGGGAAGGCAGGTCTACTCCAAATGCCGAATAGTCCTCAGAAAGAAAGGAAAATGACCTCTCCTGCCAAGGCACCTGAGTTTTGTCTTCTGTCTTGAGGTAGAAACAGAATCTGACAGGCTTTAGCTTGGGGTTGAACAACAGGATGTTAATCAGGCCAATAGCTTAACAAGATTCAAGAGAATTTGTTAGAGAGTTTTTCAAGAGAATATTTACAGAGAGATTACAAATATTCAGGACTGTCTTAATTAAGGGCAATAAGTATTTTGGGAGCAAACTAAACCTTTTATTTCAGGGCTTAAGGCAATTTCTGGCTATTGGAGACCAAAATGAGATACATGCAAGGAAACAATATTCCACATATGTCTTGTCCTCTGGAGCAGCTAGTTCTGGTCACTCTAGGAAAGTGATACTCATCTGAGGTCCGGTAATTCCCCTCTTTCTATAGAGCTGGAGCATTGTTACCAGCCCAGTGTGTAAAGTGCTGCTCATTCATGGTTGCATGGGGGCAGTAAGATTGTTGCAGTGGAAAGAAAAGCAATATTCGTCATTGCAACTTTCAGAAGGTCACTGATGCTTTGCAGATGGCAAATGACCCAGTATAACTTTGACAATGTTTTGGTGAATTATTGGGCTGAGTTGCCACCAGTAAGTGCTAATCAAGCTGAAAGGTGATTTTTAATCCTCTCTCAACTCTCTTAAGTTTTTTATGGCTCACAAGAGGTGTAGGATTCATCTTGTCAAACCTTTGCCATCTAAAATTAGACATGAAGTTTATGACTATCATGTAGACTCTCTTTGTAGGGACAAACTACTCCAAAAGGCAATTCAGCCAACCTATCTTAGACACCTATCTTAAGACAAAACGACTAGCCCTATTGAGGTGCTGATCTCTCTGTAATAATGACGGAGGGGGCCTAGACCATAGCCTTAACTATATGAATAACTTTTAGATGATTAAAGAGAGATGAGATGAATTCCACTGTAGGAGACCACTTTGGTTTGAGCATTGGCTTCTACCATGAGAATGCATGAGACTTCAGTTCTGTTGAATCTAGAGGCTTTGGCAAATCCAGTGAAGTCCTGCAGCCTTGAGAACCTGTTTAAAGCTGAAATGGTGTGAACTGGCATGACTTTATAGCCTAGAGGATGGGGACCACAGCTGACAATATCACAGCAACAGTATTACAGTGCAGAGATGAAATATAAGGTCATTGTGGCTGAGGAAGCTACGGAAGCTGCTTGCAAAGTGTTATGACTTGAGAAGTTTTCTAGTATCTACATGTCTTTTCAAAGTCTAATTGTGCTAACACTATAGCAACCCTGACTCCGGGGAAGTTTTTAACCAAGCTATGAATCTCTGGAAGCTTCCTTCTTGCTTTGCTTCAAACCTCCACAGTGAGAAAGTCTCTGTCTCCAGACTGATTTCATAAGCATAAACCTTGGCATTTCATTAGGCTTTTGTGGCTGCGTAATCAGATGAGGCAACCTGGAAACTAGGAGATTTCCTCAGAACATCCTGAGCAAATGAGAGATGTTATTGCAACTAACATGGCTTTGCAGAGTATGGACCTGGGCTCCATTGATCAGCACTTTTTCTATAACGACTGTCCTATTCTTATTGTTATCACAAAAGTGATAACATTTGCATTTCTAAGTAAATTCAAAATTTCAGCTTTGCAAAATTTAAACAAAATGGACCTCATTTTTGTCTACTTGAAATATTCATCTACTTTTCAACAACTCTGTGATGTCCGAATACTTTTCCCTTCACTTATTTTCTGCCCTTTGCGTTGTGTTTCACCTAGCATTTAAGAAACTCTTTCATTTGTTGCTACAGTAGAATTCACACATATGCATTGCTTAGGAAGTCCAAGGCAGTGGCAATGGTAGCCAGTTCAGCCTTTTAGCATAACATGGGTCTAGCATTTCCAAGGTTTTCTTATGGATGCTGGAGAGTCTGGTCCCAGAGGTGGCTGGAGACCCCTGCAGTCCTAGATAGTTAAGGTGTACTTGCAAAATACTTTGTGTGCAATGGGTACTGTAAAGCCAGAATTAGAGTTATTAGACATGTCATTTTTGTATGCTTGAAAAGCAGCCATTTTTCTGAAAAAGTGACTTATTTGGCACAAAAATATGTATTGTGCTCTTCAGAAGGAACGTGGGCTCTATTGTATGTAATAATTCCCATATCACAGTGAACTCTGGGGAAGGCTTCAGCTCACAGACTAAGGCATATAAACCTTGATTAAGTTTTCCCATACGTATGCATCTAGAGCCATTTGGGATGCCCTGAGATATTCAAGACATCACCACAAGTCTGGCAGATGTGATATGAGACCTACAAGAGATCCACGCCTTTCTGGAACAGTAACTGACTGGGATACCCTAAGGGATCTCGAATGGCACTAGACACCTGTGTTTAGGCAGCTGAATTGCATTGTAAGATTTAGACAACTCTTTTACATGTAGATGTCTACATGTATGTGTCTCAGTCTGTGAACTGAGTCCCATCCTGGGAAACTTTAGCATTAGCTGACTGATGTTTCAATGCATTTGAAAGCAATAGAAACTTGCTAAAGAGCAAGTTCCCTGGTGAAATTTTCCTTACACCTATTTTGACATCTTTGGTACTAAGAAGTTGGTAATCTTTTAGGACTGTCTAGAAAATAAACATGTGGGTCTTCCAGATCTTAACAGTTAGATTTGTAGCTATTTGACACAGAGTATCTGTTAATGTTTTAATCTGGAGAAGCATTCCGGATTTTAGGTTTTTGATTGTGGCCACTGTTAGGTACTTACCTTTGTGCAAAATAGAAGTATTCAGACAAATATGGACTGAGGCCCACCATGTCGTAGTACCTCCCAGCAGAGAGGGGTATCTGTGTGACTGCTCCCTCTCCTTAATCCAACTTTTAGTCATTTCTGTACTGCTTGAGGCTTTAGTTGAAATTAGAATCCAAGTCTAAGAGTTTGCCTGTGCATGGAAGTTATAGCAAATTAAACTCGTGATCAAGTTTCTGCGGTATAACAAGTTACCACACATCAGCTGACCCTTGGTAACTGTCTGTGTGTTCACTCTTAGCCTGCAGCAAGTGAGGTAATTAGACTTTGCTTACCCACAATAAAAAAGGGTTAATTTAAATCACATTCACTAGCATTTGCTGTAGGCTAGGAATCCACATACGTAGGATTGCTGTGGGTCAACCAGCACATAGTAATTTAAGCTTCACTAACTTGACCATGAGATTGAACCCTAAGTGGAGATTTGAATTTTTCATGCAATGATGTCTGTGTGTTGACTCCTTCAGGAGGCACTCTGGGATGTCCATGTTTAGACATCTGCAAGAGACATCCACTTTGGACTCCTTCATAGTCAACAAAGAGGAGAAATGGATGTTTCTAGGGAGCCATTTGTCTCATCCTAAGGATTTTTTTTTTAAAAAAGGGACATATGAACTGTGCCCTAGAAGGGCCTATCTCCTTTCATTGCTGGAAAGGAAATCTGGATGACTTGCTCGAATGTAAACCTCTACATTCCAGATGTCATCAGCTGGACAAATGAATCCCACCTCCCAGTGCACACTGAGAGATCAATTTTGTTGCAGGCACATAAGCATCTAGTGCCATCTGAGTGGCCTCCACCTGCCTCTCCAGAAGGTCTCAGGTCTCCCAAAAGTCCTGTGCCATATCTGCCAATCCCAGAAGAGTATCTCAGAAATGTCATCTCAAATGAATAGAGCCCTAAGTGTGAAGTGACTTATCCCCTTTCAGAGAAGAACAAGTTACTTTTCACAAAGACATTCTTAAGAGAGATTATCCAAGCACACATAATGTTGACTATCTGTACTCAGAGTTAGTGAGGAATAGATAGCACTCAATATATTTACCATCCAGGTTGTTATGCAATGACATCTTATGTAGGTAAATCATTAGTGATCTGTATACACATTCTATAGTGTATATGATGACTCAGAGAACTGGAGAGTCTCTGCATCGTGCAGAGAATCCTATCTTCTCTCAAGCCATAATAATAGGGGAATTGGTCAAATTCCAAGGTAGCTGAGTACCTGAGTCAAATAGAGATGAACAGAGAGCATGAGAGTCATACAAATAATGAACTGACCAAGTATTTTTTTAAAATCAGTATCTTTCAAAGGCTTGTACAGTGCTGCAAGTTGCCTTCCCTTAACACAGATAGCCCTTTCCATAATCCATAATCCTAAGCAAAGAAAAAAAGGAGGACTTTAATCCTATGCTGAATGTAGGGAATTTTGGAACTGAGCATTAATTATCCTCACTAAGAGTTTGATACCATTGACTAAACATAGGTGTCTAGAGCTATTTGAGATCTCCATGGAGTCCAGGTGCTGCTTCAGAAGGGAATAGGTCTTCCATAAGTCCCATATCATATCCACAAGCCTTGTGTAGGCATCTCTGATACTCAAAGGACTCTTGCATAGAGATATTTAGGCAAATCAATTGATTCCTGAGCTTCAGATTCAGACATTTGAATTGGGGTTTCTACAATATAGGCATATATGCCTAAGCTAGTTATCTGAGTCCCACTACAGTTATGGAGATTTAAGGTTCAATATAGTTACCTACACATGGATGTGCAGTGCCTTTGGGGATGCTCTATGTTATCTGAGGTATCCATATGTATTATATGCCACAGGACCTATGAGAAAGTCATGCCCTTGGAGTGGTAACAGAAGAGCAACTAGGATATCCTCTAGGGCATATCAGCATCTACATAGACATTTAGTGTCCCTTCTAACAGCCCATGGCATCCAAGACACCCAAAGGAGCCTGGCAGATATGATACAAGACCTGTGGGAGATGTCTGAATGGCAGGTTGGAGCCAGGTGGTTACCGTAAAGCATCTCATATGACATTCAACACACTTATGCTTAAGCAATTGAATCCCATCCTGAGAGTTCAATATGTGATAAACTAAGGGGGGGGGGAGGGGAAAAACAAGATAGTTTCATGCAGGTCAATACAATTTATCCAAAAAAAGCAGTTGTTAATAGGCTTGTTTCAGAACATGTTTCCCAGGAAAAGGTGGTAATATGTAAAATAATGTTATCTGAAGTATGTGGAGTAATGCACATTTATCCTGGTAATGGGTAGTTCAGAGGCAAGACGTGGCACCCTTGACTGTTAGAGAACATCCTGGCAGTCTTATTGACCATGGAGTCAGTGGGACCAAATATGGAAGAAAAGAAGAATAAACCGTCCTCCCGTGTTTTGGTTCCGTTCATTTGGATCAGGTTTAGCCTATGTTCAGGGAAGGGGAGGTTTACTTCGCCAGTGGATCTGTGGTGATGAAAGACTAACACAGTTTCCAAGAACTAGTAATCTAGCACCAGTCACCAATTTTAAATTGACTTTAAATTCTTTTCACTTTGAAGAGACATCCAGTATTACTGTTTGAGAACTGTGTCTAATTACTATAGAAGAATAAAACAACTAAGATCCTGTTAGTCTTACCTGGAAGGAATAGTTGCACTGTGTCACATCATAGAATAATCTTGATTTTACTGCCACAGCAGCTAAACTGAAGTTGAAGACAAGTGGATTATCAAGCATTTAATTTCACTTACGATAAAAAAATGCGTCACCAGACTGAATGCAATCTAGTCGCTGTGGCTTGACAAGTCACCAGCCATCAGCAGAAGTGCAAAGCCTCCTGGTATACATGACCTCAACTCAATCTAATTTCGAGGTGAAAGGAAGAGATTTAAACGTATGTCTCCCCTCCCAGCCGGTGCAAGCTAAGAGCGCTCTCATGGACAGTTGGAGCAGCTCCGCTGGCAGGCAGAAACTTGTCAATTACTTGATCTCATTCATTGTGTGCCAATACCTCACTTCTTGTCACCTTGGTGAGTAAACAGAGGGAGGTAGAGCCCCTGCCTCCACGTTTATGAAAAGTGTTGCCATGTCAACATGCACAACTTCACGTAGATATGAGTGAATAGATCAGCTATGCACAGGCATGCATCCGTAAGCCCAAATGTGAAATGCAAGGTGACGGGAAAGAAGAACCCGCATGATCCGGTGCACTGAGCCCTTCAATTGAATTGATGTGATGTTATGGCTCCAAAAAAAGTGCACCTGGACTACTGTATTTCATCCCATGCTCATGCCAGGAAGATCTTGACAAACTGGAGGGTGTTCAAAGAGCCAGAGGGCTGGAAGGACTGATGCTGATGAGCAAAGATTAACAAGTACTAATCCAGGCCAAATAAGGATATGATAACAGTTCTCAGGTATTTGTCAGGTGTATATAGTAAAGGAAAGTAAGGAGGAATCTACATGGTACCAGTGGACATAACTAGAAGTAGGGAAGAAAGGGGAATATCAATTAAATATCAAGGGAAAGTGGGGATCCCCTCAGCAGGGATTAATATCAGGGAAAGCAATTTGTCTAATTTCCTGAAAATGTGGGAATGTAGAGGAGTGTTTTGGAAATGGTGGAAGCACCATCATTTGACTTATTTAATATGATCTCAGGCAAGACCATGGAGAATTTGCACCAAGATCTCCATTTTAGGAAGAGGGTAGATGGAACCAGGGTAAATTAGCAATTTTTTATGGAATTCAGTGGAGGCTTATCTTCAGCTGCTGTAAATCACTATAGCTCCACTGACTTCGGTGGTGCTGTTCCAAATACCCTAAGACATAGAAGAGGTTACTGAAGAGCTGGAATGGAGGATCTGGCTTTGCAGACATGAATCTTTTTTACTCAACCTGAGGACTTGGTCATTCACCTTTTTAGATATAAAGTGGTGAAATTGCCAATCCATGGCTTTGTCTACCAGATGTAACAAAGTGTGTAAACTCATAATTTCCCATTGACTCCAAACATTTGTTTTGAGCAGGCCCATGTGTCTTCACAGTGTTAATCATGAAATATATCTTCTATCCCAATAAGTAATAGTATTCCACAAATGGGATTTTTATCACCTATGTTATATTAACTCAGATGCGGTGTGTTGAATTGCCTCTTGGAAGTGCCTTTTCTTCCATCAAATCTAGTAAACTGGATGATTAGGTGAGGCTAGATATCTGTGCTTTGGATGGCTAACATTAGGTGAGACGGATCCTACCTGAACTGCAAATGAGCATTTGAGAAGCGTTGGAGTATGCAACAACACACTATAATTTGTCAGAGAGCTTACGGTTAATGCTTTACTCTAGATTTTCATAAGTGAAAATGAAGTGATCTATTTCCCCTTGCTAGAGTAGGGCCTAGATATTCCTGTCTTTTGGACACACCCTCAGTGAGATGGTCATTTTCTCCACTTCCCAGGCTTGATGAGGGTGTAAGGGCTGCACCTACATAAGATGTAAAAAGGCAAAGACCATTAGCATCAAGACTGTTAAGGCAGTGTGCTGCTGCTCTCTTTTGCATCCTGCTAAAATGTTTGGCAACCAGCATTCCCATGCTATGAAAGAGCTGGCATTAAAGGATAGGATACTCACAGAACATGTAAAATGGTCAACAGAATGGATATATATGGGGCAAAGGGTCAGAGCTGAGCAACTTGGCTAGAGACAGATAAGAGGAAGGGAGTATGTAACTTCGAAATTCATCTTTGGGGTCCCCAAGACTGTGCTGAAGTTCCAGTATCCTATTAGCTGTGGAGTTGCCATCAATGCTTAAATCTCTGCGTAAATGCACAGGTATGCAGCTGGAAGGAAGGAGGAATGGTTTTGTCAGCACAGTTAAAATGGGGTAGGTATCTTGAGAGACAGACTGGCTGCTAAATGCCTTTAAGGACCTGAGTCCTAGTTTTCTGAGAGTCCATGGAGTGCTGCTCTTTGACACTACCTGAGGATCTGTCTTCCCTCAGCACTGATAGAAATCATTGGATTTCAGCAGTGTTGTCATGTTACATTATGTACTGCTCCAAAATGCCTTGGGATGAGATTTATACAGAAAGCTGCAGAGGACAGTCTAGATGAATTATGTCTGCAGTGAGTTCCTTCCAGCTGAGACAAGCTCAGGAGCAGAATCTCACTCTTCCCATCCAGCTGGCGGCCAAAAACATGAACAGAATCCTCCCCACCCCTTCTCCCAGCATTGGCTGGACTTCATGGCTTATGTGCACGTTGCATGGAGACCCTCATGGTCCTTAGGCAGTAACTCTATTAGGTGAGTCAAAAATGGAGCCTCCACCCCGTTGGCCAAGCTGTGCTGAACTTGTCTCAGCTGGAAGTCACTGTTTGCATATTTTACCATAGCTACTGAAATATGATTGATTCCAGGCTGAGGCGTGACATGCAGGTTCCTAGTTCATATAAGCAAATTTGCCTAGTGAATTTGGATTGTCTCCCAGCTGCTGAGTTATCCAACAGATATATATTTTTTCTTCACCTTAGTGATGTTGTATTCCAGGATTTGGGGAACACTAGCAGCCAAGAACTCAGACACCCAACATTTGGGTCTGAAGTAATCCTTTCGCTCAGTGTTGACCCATCAATCCAATTTAACTGACCTAATACCTCCTCTCGCAGCCTGAGGTAGAGATTGTGTTAGGAGCATGGCAAGAATTTTGCCATGCACCAGCATTCCCCAGATTCTTGGGTCATTAAACAGCTCTGAGAAGTTCCAAGGTTATTATCAATTATGCTAGTATCTAGATTAGTCCCTGCTCTGTCACCATATCAGTAACAGAGTCATAAAGTTGGCCTTTGTGATTCTTATCTCCTCACTTTGATCAACCCTCTGAATCTTGATAGCGTGCTATGTTGATCTTGTCTACACAGTATGGGTATCCAACAGCAGTTAGCAAACAGAATCTATGCATGGGACAGTGTGTAAAAAGATGGAAGGATCCATGACTGGGATCCTCCTTTGTTTTTGCCAAAGTCCTGGTAAGACTCTGAAGCCATCCCTTGCCAGGAGATAATGCTTTCACTGAAAGCAGATTGAGGTGATGAGAATGAAGTGATTAGAAATGAAGTGATTAGAATGAAGGGAACATCTTTTGAGTAACATGCAAAGTACCTTTTGATCTCCATTCTTCAGAAGTTGAGCTCCTGCTCCCTGGGTCAGATGAGGACAGCCTGTTTTGGATTTGTTTCTCTTGGGACAGTGGATAGGACAGCTGTAGACACCTGAATCTGGCCTTTCTCCCAAGGAACAGCTGAACCACATGATTCCTCACCTGTCTCTGTTTGTGAAAAAGAGAAGGAATAACAGAAATGCAACCTCAGGACTGACCTTCCAAAAAATTAGGGTGCTTGAATTAGCTACTTCAGTGGGTCCTTTTCATGTATGCTTTAGGAATAGAAACAGTACCGCCCAACTGGTTTCAAAGGGGAGCTGATAAGAGAAGACACAAGAGTATGTAGGCCACAAGCAACAGTGGATAAAGAGAGTTAAGTGAATATGAGGGCTGAGGACTCTTATCCTTGCCTCATTTGTGTGAGTACTTTGAAGGTCAGTGTCTGCTCAGGGCTCTTGCCCTCAGTTCTGGGAGAACTAGATCTTAGGCAAGCATGGGCCTCTTCTGGTCTGAGTTCCCTGAGCTGCTACTTATTTGTACTTTGCAGACTGAATTTGGCCTATGTGCCATCAGTGGAGAAACCACTCTAATAGAAAGAATAGGTGAAAACGTATCAGTTAAAATATACATTCAGCAAAGACACAAACAGTACTCCCACTTCCTAACCCCGCCTACTCTATAATGCTTCTGTTTGGGCTCCCCTTTGAGCCAGCTTTAACCAGCTGCAGAGGCAGAAGTTTTTTAGAGGTCTCTACTCAGCGGTAGTCTTTGTACTAGTGTGGATCAGGCTATGGGTCAAGCTCCCTCTAACAGAAGTGCGTGGTGTGCCCACCTTTGCCTATGACTGCTAAAACCTCCCCATGGGTCTTTGCTGACTTAGAAGAAACAGTATACAAGTTATGAATGAAATCTTTAAGGAGATGATTACTGTTAGTTAAATAAAGCTCAATATAGATTTATTGCAAGTTTTACCTGAACCAGTGATTTTTTTTTTAATGTGTTTAATTCTTTTTTAACATTTGGTGGTTTTTCAGTTTCACCAGACTTTTAAATTATGAAAGCCTTGATTTAAAATACAATGGCAATTTCTTTGGGGTAGGGTCACCTCAAACATCTTTCTTTCTAAATGCTGTAGCATAGCCATTACAACACCTAATACAGGAAAACTTGGGTCATGCCTAGAGTTACTCATTTTTATTGCACTAAACCTAATTCTTTCTCCATGAAAGCTTTGGTTCAGCCAAGCACTTAACCACATATTTAAGCACCTGAGCCATGCTGTCCTTACATACTTGCTTAGGTCTCAGAATCACAGAATCACAGAATGGTTGAGGTTGGAAGGGACCTCCAGAGATCATCTAAGTCCAACCCCGCTGCTCAAGCAGGGTCACCTAGAGCATGTTGCACAGGATCGCGTCCAGGTGGGTTTTGAATATCTCCAGAGAAGGAGACTCCACAACCTCTCTGGGTAACCTGGTCCAGTGTTCTGTCACCCTCACGGTAAAAATGTTTTTCCTCCTATTCAGATGGAATTTTCTGTGTTTCAGTTTGCGCCCGTTGCCTCGCATCCTGTCGCTGGGCACCACTGAAAAGAGTCTGGCCCCATCACCTTGACACCCTCCCTTTAGATATCTATATGCATTCATAACATCCCCTCTCAGTCTTCTCTTCTCCAGGCTAAACAGGCCCATAGCTTGGTTAGGCCATTGGGTAAATCAGGACCAAAGACAACTTGAGGGTCAGAGAAGGAAATTACCAGCTTCCTACCATATGCCATCTGCAGTAAAGTGGGTTGAATGGGGAAAAAAAGGAAAAAGAAAGAAAGAAAAATCCACCAGTAGTCAGAGAAGGCTCTGCTTCAGCAGTAGAAAAGAGCCCCTTTTGGTGTTGTTCTGAAGGCAGCAAGGACAAAATTTTTGAATGAGGCAGGGAGGTTCTTATATAGAAGTGAAAGCCTCTCCCACCCAAAATAGTGCTCCTAGGTGCCACATTGACATCACCAGAGTTGGAAGTCAGGTTTGCATACTGTATCATAGCTTCTGTTAAACAGCAGATTAGAGACTGAGATATGATGTACATCTTCCTGGCCCACCTGGAAGAGCATTTGTTCAATGATCCATCAGGTATCTTCTATTCTTATGCTCCTGTGGCTGACGTGAGTATTTATGAGTATTTACAGTTTACCATTGTAATATGGCTTATTCATTAATAATCCATACATCTATGTGTTCATGGCCTTTAATTCCTTGAATACCTGGTTATTTTCAAGAATATATATGGCAATATTTTTCCCAATTTGCAGATCAGAAATTGAGGCAAACCAAAATACATGATTTGTCTCAAGTCCCACAGAGGATCTTTTGTGCAATGAGCTGTTGAATCCATAGTCCTTAAGTCCTAGACTTATACCTTAATGACTATACCATTTTCTCTAGTAATTAAAGTTAGTCACGGATATAATTGATCCATGTGCATGCTGGAAGGATTAATATCTTAATCTATTATCTAATGTCAGCTCCATTAAGGACAGGTTCATAAATCACCAGTCTTTTGGTGTTGAAGGTTCTCCATCTAAAGCAAGAGGGCTGTGAAGCTTCATTAGTCACTGCTTGTGAAGTTCCTATCTGTGCTTAATCCAGAGGTGGGAACCTGAAATTATCAGTCTTACAGTAAAACACAAACTGAGGAAAATCTGCTGCAGTTCTGATTGGTAGTGTTTGATGATTAAAAATATGATTCATCCAAAAACAACCCACGCCTTTTAGTCTGTTCCCAGAGCTCTGGCGCCAACCAAATTCTGGGTACCGAAGAGACAATTCTGTCCTGTCACAGCAAGCAGCATATAAATTGCAGCAGGGCAATTCCTTTTCTTCTGCTAACACAGGGTGTCTTTCATAAGAAGACCCAAACTGAGTAGAGTAGCACATACAGGGAGAATCTCGGGTGCAAAATCCTTTTTTGAGCAGGATGCCACAGGACAATGGAACGGAGAAACCACAGCTGAGATGTTCCCAAACAGCATTTTAGTTTAGGGCCTCTGCTGATAAGTGATTAGAGGCTCTAAACAAAAAGCTGGTGCTAAAAGGATCAACAAGCAAAGTCAGTGCTGAGTGGGAGCAATTTGCTGGTGAGAATCAACATCCTTATTCCTGTAAGGCTGAAGAAAGCTAGTAATTTCGAGACATAAATCCCTTTAAGGCTTGCCACATCCTGGTTCCAACCAACGTTGGGACGGGTTATGCTTAAAGCAGGAGGGGCAGCATTGTAAAGTCATGATCTTATCCAACTCTCATCTATCCAGCTATTTATATGGTTGCAGATATATTACATCCCATTGTGTAAGGCAGATCTTGGTACTCAACCCTTCGAGAGCTTATGGTGAACGCTCCTCAGATGAGAGAATTTTATAGCACTTGGTGATAGGGGACTTTATGGCCCGAAGCCATAGACCATCTTGGGCCTGATCGTGTCAGATTCCTTACCCAAAACAATAATGAGATTGAGTCATTGGGTGGGAAGCCTTCAAGGAAATCTAAGTATAGTTCTGTCTCTTTAGGATCATTATGACCATGATTTCTGAGAATTACACTCAGTCACTCCTTCATCAGGTCTAATAACTTGTGTTTGAGCTACAGCATTTAGAAAGATGTTTGAGGTGGCATTTTCTGAAGGTCCTATAGTCCACATACAGGTGACTTTTCTTAGACCTTAAAGGACCTTGTAGGTGCATACTATGGCATCTGAGATCAAGAAAGTAATGAATAGCTCAGTTCAACACTCTAGCTCTCTATGAATCACTGGAAAGAAGCTTTGGTAATATTCAAAGCATCTCCTTTATGTGATCAGCTTCAATCCTGTTTCCACTTCTCATCATTGTCTGTAAAGGGAGGAATGATGTAGCAGCTTTGGACTGGTGTGAATCATTCATTGCTCTCCCAAATTTAGACGCCAGAGTACATATTGCTGACCCTCTAAGGTGCTGCGGTAAATTACCTGAATGCAACATGTGTGACTTGGACATACAAGTGCCACGATTTTCACTGTGGCTTGCATGGTATTTTAGGAGGTTCTGCTCTCCCTCTGTCTTGAGAAAGGAAGTCAAGCAATGAAGACTCTGCCACATCCATTAGCAATTGGTCTTAGTAATTACAATGACCCTTGCTGGCACAGATATGCTCAGTAGCTCCAAGTGTGGGTTTTCCAAGTTCTTACTGCTGCTGGTAGATGAATCTTGTTACTGCTTTGTCTGATGCATTAAAGACACCTCTGACATCTGAAATTCTTCTTTTTGGTGTTTTCAGACTGTGAGCAGGTCTTTGTAATTAACTAAATAAGCTGACCCTTTAACAATTCTCTCCCTCATAAGACAAAATGAGGACGGTCCCTCACTATACTCTTTGCACTTCCCTGAACCTTCTGCAACTTTTCAAACATCTGGACACAGTATTTCAGTAATGTCCTCACCAGCACTGTGTGCAGAAGTTATATTCTCCTCTTCTGTGCTCACTGTCTTAGCCAGACCGCTGTTGCTGGTTTCACATCCAGGGAGTCCATCGCCCAAATCCCTGCATCCCCTTGGAGCCAGGACGCAGCTTATGTTACCCCTGCAAGCCTGACTTGGCATCTGGGGCACAAAGGTGGCTTTACATGGACGCATCTGATTCCTCACTTTGTATTGCTGCCATGTTCGTATCTGTCGCTCCCACCTCCCCGGCGCTTGAGTATCCTACAGGCTTTCAGTAGTGATGCTATGCTTATTTTGGACCATTGGCAAGAAAGTTAAATAGCACGGAGATGATCTCAGAGAATCTCCGTTAGAAACAGCCCCACCTGATGACAATGCCTTAGCAGAATGATACTGGAGCGCTATCAGCTCTGCATCTATTTATTATGTGCTATATTTATCCCATATATTACCACTCTGAATTCTTTATTTACTATTATCATTTATATTCTGACAAGAATGTTATATCAATAGAATCACTTTTCTCACTCCTGTTTAAGAATAACATTTAAAAATTGTATGAAATTAATTTACGATATAACTGTTTACTACCACTAATATATTACAGATCTTTAATTCTCTGTGGATTCAGTCTTGTATCATCCACTTCACTTTTTGGACTACTAACAGATTTGCAGTTATCCATTTGTTCTTTAGCAATGCCAGTAGTTTCCTAAGCAATTTTGCATTCTCTTGTATTCCATCGTCAGTTCAAGATTTATTACAAATGTTAACAGCAGTGGTCCAGAAATATCCTAGATTCCCTTCATCCTTTATCTGTTTAATTATTTATCTGGCTAATATATTGTTAGAGACTATATATGTATGTTTGTGTGTGTAAATATCTCTATACATTCCCTAATAGCTCCCTGGGAACACTAGCAGCCATGGGTTTTTCGCTGTGACTTTAGCTTCCCTTATCAGTTTTCTGCCTTACGTAGTTCTAATTTATGTTCATAATTTCCCACTCCTCACATTGCTTATGAGTGCACATAACAACTGAGTAAGCCTGAGATTCATGGGCACTTTTCTATGAACTGATGGGTGACTTTAAAACCATCCCATGGGATTTCAGATGCATTGTCATTTTTATAAGAGCTGAGGTGTTTGCTTTGGGGAATTACATTCATTTTACCTAAACTTCTCATGACACTCCACCTGGACAGACTTTTTTTTTTTTTTTTTTTTTACCCTTCCTGTCCTAAACTGTAGTTCAGTGGTCCTGTGTCACATCTGACGTAGGGAGATTAAATTATTTTTCCTGTATACAGCTAGGACCGGATTCATCACAAACCTGGAGTCATTCCATAAAAGCCTAATGGTTTGTTCCACTTTCATTAAGAACAGAATTTAGCCCATTATATTTGGAAATCCTTGATCCAGACAAAATCCATGCATTTTTAACTGTTCCCCTAAAACACTTTCAAAAGAAATTTAGACCCTTCCCAGTCTCTCTCAGTCAGTCTTTTGTCATCTCACATCTGACCTTTCAAGATCTTTCCACTTATTTATTAATTGCAATACATTAGCAGTTGCCAGTTCCAAGGAAGAGGAAAGACTCATTGTCCTGAGCACCGTATGCGCATATAGTGAGAGACAGTCCCTGCCCTGAAGCACTTCAAGCCTAATCTAAAGAGACAGGAAAAAAGGTGGATGAAATGAAGAATTATTAGTGTGGCACTATGCTAGCAACTCCTTACCCCAGATCCCTGGCAACTTTCCAGCCCCAAAAGGGACATGACTGTAGATGTCTCTTCTCAAGGTCACCAATGCGGCAAGAATAATGCCAGTTTTGTGGTGGAATGCTGATTTTGCCACTGAGGAGGGATTTGCTGGGTATTTGGCGCAGTTGGAGCAGAGCTCCATTGGTGAAGAGGAAATGCAGTTATGCGATGGTAATAGCAGTGATCGGATCTGAATGCGGCTGTTGAAGGTTCTTGCACTGCTATTTCAAAAGATCCACATTTCTACAGCTGGGAAAGTCAAGGGAACATTCCCCTTCTTCCTGCCGAGATTTGACATGTGTGGACACAGACGAGGAGAGAGGTTTGCTTAGGCAAGGCACCAGTGCTGACTCCTGCTATTCTGCAAACTGCTCTTCATTTTCTACTCGCTTCTCCTCCTACCTCGTTCCTGGCCCCTCTTCTCTGCTCCGTTCACCCCTTCATGTCCTGCCTGACACGCAGACAGTGAGCTTTCTGCAGTAGGAACCAACTTCTTGACGTTTCTCCATAAAGCTCTTAATACAATGGAAGCCTAATTTCAGACTCAAGTTCAAGGCGTAATAGTAACAATTATTGTTATTATAATAATAACGATGGAAAGATTTAGAGAAAGCAGGAAAAAAAAAATGTTGCTAACAGCAAGAAAAGATTAGCCTGATCCTGGAAAGAGGTGTGTATCAGCAACTTTTATTTGTCAGATAGCCTTGCTCTTCTAGCATAGTACGTCATTAGAGACAAGGAGCTCCAGTTGTGCTCCGGGATGGCGCGTGTGCTAGGGGCTGTGCGGACAATGAGGTGCAGCTGCAAAAAAAGGTGCAGGGAGCTGCTTTACCTAAATGTAGGTGCACATAAAGCTGGGGAACTGACTGCAAGCATGCGTCCAGGTTCATCAGCAGAGGGTGGCCTAGACCTCGTGTAGACGGAGGTCGGTGTTTGGCCACTTACTGGTATGTAGCACGGGGTTAACAGCCAACATGGGCAGGTAGGGCTTTCTCCCTCTCCCTTGTTTCTCCTGAGCACACCAGATAAATAGCTCGAGGTGAAGGCCTGCACATTCTTTATGAAGCAAAACGTGCTGTCGGTGTAAGGAGGCGAATCTGTGGCCCGGGGCACCATGTGCAATGTAATGTGTCTCGAGTCCCTTGCACGGGCTTGTTTGAAATATGTGTCAATAACACAAGCAGCAGCAGCTCGCTGCTCAGAAAGTAAAAGGAGGTTAGCGTTGCGGGGAGCTCAGGGGAAAGCCGAATTGCGGGGGGGGGAGGTCCCCGTCCTACTCCGCGAGCCACCTTAAACGGTGCAGACCTTCCCCTCCTCCCCACCACAGACTCCCTCTTCAGTTGGTGAGATCACCCTCATTAAAGTGAACACCCGGCAGAAGCACTTCCAGGAGAGATTTGCTTGCAAAATCATTTTCAGCAGAAAGCATAAATGATCTCTTGCAGAGAGTAAGTGAAGCCTCTAATTATTCTTTTTACGGAATCAGACCAAACCCAGATTAATACTGGGGAGGTGGGGAGGCTGACTGCCTTCACCTCCTTGCCTCTTATTCTAGATGAGCTTCAGGTCCGGATGATTTCAGTGGAGTCACCTTAGCGCACGCAGGGCCTGTGTCCGGCAGGCCATGTCCCCTTTCCACAAATCTCTGCACTGCAGTCCAGGGTTGCCACCACTGCCACAACCGTTTGGCTTCAGCACAGGTAGCAGCTCTTACCAGTGACGGTGGTTAGCCGCTGGAGCGCATCCCTGGGGGAACTGGTAAATTCCCCGTCTCTGTCTATCTTCACGTCAAGACCGGGTACCTTTCTGAAGGAGGTGACTCAGCCAAACAAAAGCTGTGGGGTTTGCTGCAGGTGGATCTAGTGTGTGAAATGCAATGTCCAGTGATAGAGAAAAGTTGAGCTAATGGGTGGCCTAGCTTGGAAATGCATGAGCTGATAAACCAGTAAGATTAAAATACTGTTGAAGAGAAACTCATAAGAAAGAGCCTATTCTGCTCCTTAAGAGTTTCAGAAGAGTTCCTAGACTTTTGTAATTATCTCTCACCAGTTTCCCTGTCCCAATTTAAAAAAGCTATCCTGCAAGGAAAGTGAAGGGAAAGGTCCTGAATCTTCAGTTCATAACTTTGTGTCACACAGAGATTCCCTGAATATCTGTTCTGGCCTGGGCTACCGTGGGAATCGCTGTATTTGGGTCTTTGTTACTGTATTTGCTGCATTTCCCCAGGAGGAGGCTCCTGCCCCGCTGCAATCCCCTTTCTCCTCTCAGCAAGTCTCTCTGGAGCTCCTCTAGAACCGGGTCTTTGCTTGACTGAAGGGTTTGGTATGGGCAAATACAAACCTCCTGTTTATCACTTGACACCACAAGCCTGAGTTCAGGGTGGATTCATGTCCTTAAAGGCCTGCGATGTCAGAAATTCACATCTGAGCTATTACTCTTTTGTAGCTGATGGAGGCCAGCACATGACTTAACTTCATCTAGAAATAGATATCTAAACTAGGCCAGATGACTCACGTCTAAATTGTGCCCTTTTCTCTCCATTGACTATTTGGAAATGTAGGATGATTATTTCAGGTCTACGCCATAGACTTCTACAGGTAGGTGAGATGAGTGCCAGTTCAGTGGACCACGTTTAGGCACCCAGTTGTGTTGTTGATTCCCTACGGAGTCTGAGACATTCGTATAGGATGGATGGCAGCTGCGACACAGGCCCTTCAGAAGACCTGGTGCAGCAGCTGGAAGCCAGGTAGGATCCCCAAAGGTAACTGGAAGGCTGTGAGATGCCTGTTTGTGGGCAACCACCCTAACCCTCCCATGTCTTGAAGTACTGCCCCAGGTTTTGGAAATTTGGCCCGCCTAGTTCTGAACTTCTGATTTCCAAATATTCTTAGTCAATATTAGTAGCAAAAAAAGATGTAAGAAGGAGTTCCTTGAGGGCGTTCAAAGTTTTTGATCAATGCTTGGGTGCACTAGAATGGAAAAATTTTAAATCTTACCTCCACGGACAGAGATGTGTCAATAGGTGTGTCTCTGCGTGTGTACACGTAGAAAGAAAGGAAAGGGAACAGAAGACAGAAAACATCTGATGGTGGGATCAAGGATAAATAAGTACTTGTGTTCGTGGTTTTACTTGCATTGCCATGTTCAGCCTTGCAGTCTAACAGGCCACAGCAGTTAAGGCCTTAGTAGTTTGTTCCCTCCAAAGAAAGTGTTCTCTTTGCCCTCTTAGTTAGTTATAAATGGGGTAATGTCCTGTAGCTGGAGTGCTTAGAAACTTTTAAAGGCCAGGCATCCTCATGCTGTCAAGTGTCCAGGCATTCTTGTTTTGTGTAAAATACCTGATCCTTTTTAATTCCTGGTAAACTCTGAACCTTAATGATAATTTGTGAAAATGAATTACATTAATTAATTAGTTGAACATTGTACAAAATAATTTCTTGCAAATTGTAAAACCCAGAGATGTGCAGGGCCTTCTAAGGTAGTAGTTGTAACCTCTGAGTAGCACTTAAGAAGTTCTTCTTGTAAAAATCCATGAAAAATGAACTTTCTCTTTTTCAGGCAATGTGGAGAGTTGGAAATTTCTTTATTTCTAAATCAGTATGAGTTGCTAAAATTCTGAGTAACTCAATTAAATATTTCAAACCAGTCAAAACAAATCCTTTGGATTTCAACTTTTTAAGATTCTACTGCATGCAAGAATATAATAAATAATCATAGAAGTTGTTTCAAAGTGGAAAATGCAGAAAATAGGCTACTTGCATTACAACAAATCTCTTCATTATTTTTAATTGAAAAATAAAACTTTAGCAAAGCGGATGTCTTAACCTCATTGTGGAAATATTTTCAGGTGGAAGGTTGTCCCACTAGGAAGGAGCAAATAGGATCTACTCCCCCAGCATGGGAAAGCCAGGAACTGAGGAGAGCAAGCAGTCCGGTGCATTGCTCCTGCAGTTCTCCAGTGAGGCAGAGCACAGGAAACTGTTTTATGAATGGGAACAGCTTCTTGGCAAGCAGAGAGCTCCTGCTGCAGAGGGCTGAGTGGTCTCTGTGGCTCACTACATCTGCTAAGGCTCTTTAGAACCAAGAAATGTCCACAGGTTCCACGTGAGATCCATGGGGCAATTTGATTTTCTCCAGTGGAGCTTCCTTCCCACAGGCTCCCATTGTCACTGTTCAGATCTCCTGAGAAACCTAATTATTAACATTGCATAATCCCGCAGATACATCAGTGCCTCGGTTCTGCGGGTAACGAGAAGAAATCCAAGCTGGAAGGAATCCATCTGTTAAGCTGAGTGACCCTGCAGCTTTATTATTATTATTATGAAGAGGAGGGCCCATCTCTGGTTTCTAAAGTAAACACAGGAGGTGTCTTGGCAGAGGAACCTGCAACAGAAAGCTGGGATTGCGTTCCCGAATTCTTGGCTGCTTCCCTTGCTGCATGTCAAAGCTGGTATCTTTGCCTAATAGTGATCACCCCTCTACTAGCTGATCACTATCTGGCAGGCTGTCTGCATTTCCCCAACCGCTTTCAGAAAGAAATCATTAAGGCAATGCGGAGCGGTCTGGAGGTGCGGCTCTTGGCTGCTGACACCCCGTAGAAGTCATTCTGCAGGAGGTTCCCGATCCCCAGCACTGAGTTACCCTAATAAACCATGGCAGAGGAGCCCACTGCTATGGCTGTGGCTCTTCACCCAACACCTTATTTCATCCCCCGCGTCGGAGATTTGCATAGTTTCTCCTGCTCCAAGGACAACTCCCTGCCCTCTTGCTTTCCTCCGAATCCTACCCCTCCTACACGCTTCCTCTCATCCAAGTTTCTTCCCCATTCATCAGCCTGACCACCATCAATCTTTATTCAGCTAGGCACTGAGTCACCCGTCACGCTGAGAATTGACTAGGCTGGAGAAGAGTTACGTTTTTCCGAGGAACATCAGGGCACCGCATCCGCTGAGTCACTTGGAGAAGAGGCTCTTTGAGCCACGGCTCCCGGTGTGCGAACACCAAACCCTAGCAGGTTTGGGGAGAGGAGCCTGGAGAACACACCTCAGCCCTTCCCTCTGTGGTCTCGTGCCGTACACATGGTGCTGTAATTCTCCATCGGCGTTGCAGGAAATCGGGCTGGGACTGTTGCTTAGTCGCTTAACAAACTGGAGGAGTTTTACACCCAAATCACCCACTTTCGACAAGAGATCTGGAGACCCTTGGAGTAGGTGGCCTGTTGCTTAAGAGTCCACAGAAGATGGCTAAGGAAAGCAAGCTGATTATGAATAGATTCATATTACTTGTACAGGGCTTCCCATCTCAGAAAAGATTATTAGACACTGACCAAGGTCAGCCTAGGAAGTTGTGGCGTTTCACTTAGCGGCCCAAGAAAATTAAGCTGACATCCGTGCCTGTTCCATTCACATCAGAATAATTTGGGAGGCTAAAGGAACCCCAGTACTTCCATTTCAGCAGACAGGATTTATCTAAAAGAGTGATAAAAGTCAGAGCTGCAGAGTGAATGGAATTTTTCTCTTCTTTTTCTGCATCAGGTTTTTATTGCCATCATTATTCTTTTTGTTGCCAAAGATGAGCTCCACAAAGATTTTTTTTTTTTCCTCTCTCAGAGAATATACAAATGCCAGGACATACACTGGCATTTTTCCTTTACCTTTGAGCGACTCATCAGTCTGTGCCTTCTTAATTTTATCTAGATCTAGCCAAAACATGTCAAAAAGCCATGAGGGTTTTTTTCCAATGCAAAATAATTTCTTTGTAAAAATACCCAGTTTGGGGGAGGGGAGGGGCTGCTCCAAGAATTGCAGTTCCATTAAAAAAAAAAAAAAGTTAGTTCCATAAGCAGCAAACAAAACCCCAAATTTGAGAATTTGTATCTCATAGCTAGATCCTCTCAAGTCTTGCAAGGGTTGAGTTCTAACTAAGGCTTTTCCTTGGGTTGGTGTGTTCCTGGCGGCCTTCCCCAGTGTGGATTCTCTGTTGTCTAGCAGTGGGTGATCTTTTGCTGCAGCCTTCCCAAAGAGGGGGGAAGCAGAAGCTTAGGAGGTCTCTGCCCTCGGCTGCTGTCATGTTCTCATGAAGCTCTCACGGTGTCTAGCATGTATGAACTGTTCCAGTACATTCCAAAAAAAAGACTCACAAGCAGATGCATGGACTAGCACATAGGTACGACACATGGTAGTATATCTTACTTCCGCTGGAAACCTAGATAAATTGTGTGGAGAACACAGTATTGGGTTTGCTTGCTTGCTTGAGCTGGTACTTTTAAGCGCATGATTTTGTTGCTGCAATTTTTTCTTAGAAGAAAAATGCAGTCCTAAGAAAGTTCAATGTATTTTTTTTTTGAGGAGAGAAGTTTTTGTTTCCTGACCAACTCTTGCACCCCTTTTTCTCCTGTTTGTTTGGACCAAGATCCAAATTCTTGTTTGTCCTAAATCTATCCTGCGTACAGAAATGGCCCTCAAAGAGGGCATAAGGTGTATTCACACCTATGCAGAGACTTTGGGACAGTGCAGAGTTGATTTAGTATTAATCAGTCCTGGAGCCTTTCAGAGAGATTGAATGAAAGCAGTACTGTGACATTTCAGACCAGAAGAGGAGCAGACTCTGTGATGAATCCATGATGAATGGATGATATGAAAGGAAGCACAACCATAATTTATTGCAAAGTAGTTAAATGGTATTTTGATGGATAGTACAACTAGATTAAAAGCTCTTTGTGTGGGTTGTTTTTTTTTTTTGGTCAGTTCAGTAGTTCAAAATGAAAGCACCTTTTTTCATGTTTGGAAAGTCAAGCATTTATAGGAATATCATTCCAAGTAGATCATAACTTCTTTTTCCACAGGAATCAAAACATTTCATTTCAATTTTGAGCTTCTGAGGATTTTAAAATAAATGTAAAAGATATTTACACAAAGTAAAATCTTATGCAAAACAACCCCCCATAAAACTGTATTTTGGGAACCTTCAGAAAAAATGTACCTTTTTCTGAGTGCTTGGCAAATGTGGCAAGCTCCATACACGTGCAAAATGCTCAGGAGTTGTCAGAGTTCATTTTTTTAAGTATATTAAATACATTTTTTCATTGGGAAATGGATTCATGCAAAAAAAATTGTGCCCAGCTCTAACTGGCAGTTTCAGCAGAGCAGATGAACAAGTCTAGGAGAGCCGGTCTTCTGCTCTTCCACAGATGATCAGGATTCAGATGCAGTGACAATATATGGGTAAAAATGGCAAAATTCCTGTTGCAACTGGAGCTGTTCTGCAAGTCTGAAAAGGAAACGATCCCTGAAAAGGCTCAATCAAAACTTCTAATTCATTATTGGTAATTAAAAAAAACACATGCAGCTGTAACAAAAAGTTGCTCACTAAATGCCTTGGTGCAAGGAAAGTATTTAAACACAAGCTCAGTTTTAAACATGTGCAGTGTTAACCTGAAGCATAGACTGAAACACTTTTCTAAATCAAGGCTTCTTGCACTTCCCTTAACAGTATTTTATGACCAGAACGAAAAGTAGCTACAGGATTTATTAAAGGGAGAAGGGGAAAGAAAAAAGAGAGAGAGTGCAAAAGGAAGGAAAAACAAAGAGGAGGAAACTTTATGGCTCCGTAAACAGCTGTAAGCAATGTCTCTGGTCGGGTCAGACCGGTCTGAGTTGACAAGGCAGTGTCTCCAATTATATAGCATGCTGTAGCCTGTAAAAATGAAATCAATTTGTTATTTTTCTGGGAGAACATTATAGCGTGAGTTCACACATTTGATGAGCCTGATGACTCAGTTAAAGCCAAAGAAGGAGCTTGCAGACGTGTGTGTGTGTGTGTGTGTGTGTCTGTGTTCAGCGTGACCAAATGCATCTTCAAAAGACAACTTTGGAGGAAAAGGGCAAGAAATATGTGTGTCTCTGTGCATTAGAAGACTGGGTAGGACCCTGAAAACCATGCTGTTCACACAGGGTTACCTAAACACACTGTTAATGAAGAAAAATGACAGACCTTCACATCCATGGTTCTCATTTCAAAATTAGCTTCAACGCTAAGTAGTTTCAGGATAAAATTCCCCCAAGCACTTAAGCATTAAGCAATTTAGAAGCCCAAATCCAATCTTCGCAAGCATCTTAGGTCTTTGAGCCCAGTCCTCAAAGGTATTTAGCACTGCCATAGCTCAGAACGGACCTCAGTTCAGGGGGATGAACATTAATGAGAGGTTTGAAACCACAGTACATAATTTATATTGCTGATCATTTAAAATAGGTTCAGGTCTGGATGCTCTGGGAGGTGGGCAAATTAGAAGGGATAAGACCAGCCACACTCCTAATTACTATTGAAATTCATAGTAGGAGTCTAAATATCTTTAAAGACTGCAGGCAAAGTCATTTTTGAAAACAGGACATAGGCTCCTGTCTCAGTTCGGCACTTTTCAAGTATTTGCCTAATATGTTGCCTTCTCTTTTCCTTCCATCCCTCCAGTTTCGCACAACTGACACAGCACATCTGGCCTATTTCCATCTAAAATGTGTTTCCAATGCCCAAGATATATGAGCATTATTCCGGGTATAAACAGGCAGATTCTCTTCCAGGCCAGCCAATCTTTGCATTGCAAACACACATACATACATACTTTCCATTTGTCATGAAACCCTGACATATTGTAGACTGGGAGAAGTCACAAGTAAGGCAGCAAAGGTGTTTACATGAAACTTTAAATTACTCTTCTTTCATTTGCAAGTAACTGTTGTCCCTCATCCCAGGTAAATTTGTCCATCAGCAATATCATTAGATGAGTTCATTATAACCACGAGATTTACAGCTCTCATAAACTGCAGTGTAGGTGGCAGATTAAAATGTTAAGGCTTATACATCTCTAATACCCTGTACGGAGATCCTGGCAAATTTTACAAGATAAATGGAGATGGATGGAGGCAGCTCTCAGCAGGGAGACCTCCGTGCAGAAGCCCCGGATGTAGGATGTGGTGTGGAAACAATATCAGGGTCTCTGTGTTCTTGAGCCAGGCTTGAAAATAATGGTTTGAGGGGCCATTATTCTGCTGGATGGGTTGTTTTTCTGATGGCATGTGTAACAGAAGAGTTAATTGCCTAGGGTAATTAAAGAGTTCCTGAGACTTTTTGCAAGGAACTGGGTTGTTAATACTCGTATTCTATTCTGTTCTATTCTATTCTGTAGATCCTAGGGGAAGACAAAGTCAAAGAAACTGGTCTTGCACTTAGAGTGGAAGGTGCTGAGTGTTGTGGTGTGCCTTAGTTCCTGTGGGAATTAACTGTCCTGGCCAAAACTCAACTCGGATAATTATACACAGCTGTCTTAGCATCCACTTGAAGTTACCATCAAGTCTGCTATTTTCCAATTCCAGACCCAAACTGTTGCTGTGTGTTGTAAATAAGCTGCCATACTCTTCATTATAGGTAGCTGCCTTCTGCTGCTCAGCAAAGACTTCCTTGGTGCCTTCTTGCCAGCTTTGCAGGGATTTCTGAGATTCAGCTAAAATGGGTGAGATTCCTGGTTCCTAGCTTTAGCTAGCTAAAAACAAGGCATCTAGTTTATGCTCCTCACCCAAGCTTCTCTACAGCCAGTGCAGCCTCCTAGGCATCTCCAGTGATTCAACCCACCTATCTGAGGCACCTATCTTAGGGTAGGCTGAATTGCCCTCTGGAGGTGCTGATCTCGCTCCACGGACTCTAGTAGACAGCTACCTTGGCCAGGATGCCTCACTTTTAAATGGTCAGAGTCGGGTGAGAGGAGTCCCACGCTTAGAGATCCTCTGATGAAAGGTACTAGAGAAATATAATGCTGCATCATCATCAGCAGCATTATTATTAATGCAGGGCAAGGGTGAGGGAATTATACATGGGAGAAGAGTTACTTCCATGCCTGTGTGTTTGCAGGATCAGACCCAGCTACAAAATTATGTGCATACTTTATGGGCTAGAACAGAAAAAGAATTTAAATATAGCTCTTATGCTCTACTTTAGGATGAAAGAACAGATATCTAAGAACAGAAGTGAAAAGAACAGTAAATTTCATAGTTTTCAGTCCTTTTTTCAAGACTTAAAAAAAAAACAATCTGGAAGGACAGACACCTGCACAGTGAATTTTAGCTGACTCACAAGAGACTTAGATTTCTTAGTTCTTTTTGTGGACCTCTTAGAAATAATCTGTGGATATCTAAAAGCTCAGAGACCAGAAGTTGAAGACTCGCTAGAATTAATTGCACAGACACTTATAATTTCTGAACTACAATATGCCACTTCTGGGTTTACTGGTAGAGAGCTAAGGCCTTTACTGGGCAATAGAGAACTAAAAAGTCCAGACTGAAAAATATTTTTTCCTGATAATCAGTTACTTGATTCATGTCTTCTAGAGCTAATCCAATCACTTTATTGATGTGTGTTACGGTGGTTTTCAGTTCTTCAAGATTTCAGCTAAAACATTTTGAACTAAAACAGTAATTAAAATTTTTATTATAGCTCACGTTTTGTGATTGTTTGGGTTTGGGGTATGGTTTTAATGCTACAGAAGAAAATAAAATCCACTTAGTAAGGACATTAGTTAGCAGAATGATTCCATTTTCCATTTAAAAAGATGGGATTTGACATTTTCCCTTCCCTTTCTTTTCCACCCCTTCCCTTCCCTTCTAAAATTTCTCCAGGTTTTATTTTCATTTTATTGTGAAGCTAGAAAAATAATCACAATATATTCTAAAATATTTATATTTTCTGGTAAAAAAAAAAATGCCATTAAGTGAATGCAAATTATTAATTTTTCTAAGTCCACCAACCTGACCTCTGAGCTGGTGGTTCGAGTCTCTGCAGGAGGGTTTCAGGGAGACTGATGTATGTTACGGGAATGGAAAAGAAGACGCAGTAGGCTCAATGACCTCTCCTAAGCATGGTCTCTACCTCTGATGAGGTTGAGATGCTCTGGGATGTCATACCCAGCCTCCAGCTGTCACATCATACCATAGCCACCATGACCATAGTCGAACCATGTCATGGTCTACCATATCTCTTCTGTCATGCATGCCAGCCCTGTGCAGTGTCCTGGGTGCGAGGGGACCAAATCAAGACTGACAGATAGATCCTATCCTGTGAGTCTTTTGAACATTCAGGTGCCGTTGTCCATTCGCAGCAGTTTCCATTTGGAGAAATTTCGCAGCCTTCTAGTAGCTCAGTTTGCCCCAAGCGTGTTCTTACACATGTCCTCAGACGTGTGAAGTTCACTCTGCTTGATCTTAGCAGCCCACAGGAGATTACGGTTAGGGCAATGCAAAGGGCCTAATTCTGGTGCTCTAGAATGGAGTAAGGGCTACCTGCTCATCACCGGCAAGCAACTTTCCTCTGAGCCCTTCTGGCCTAGTACCAGGAGATGTGAGACAATAGTTGCTGGGTTTTGCTTATAGCTTGGCAGGGCTTATGAAGACTTCTCCAAGCCACATTCTTCAACCCCAGAGGCTCCTTCCCATATTTAGTGTCATAATACCAAGGGTGTGTTGTGAATGTACATCTTTTGGATCAACAGCTCTCTTCAAAACTTGCCCCCTTCTTCATAGTAAGGGTGAGATTTGTCTTCAGAAGTTAGGTGTTGCACCATGGGGAGGCAGCAAAAATGAGAGAGAAAGGAAAGGAGTGGGAGGTGAGCCTCTTGAAATCTGAATGGATTATGGGAAAGCATTTGGAGCTGGCATGACATCCTCTTGTAAGGGGTCACCATGCAAAGGGAGCAGCAGAAGAACATAAATGACTTCTACCATAAGGAGGTGGACATCTTTTAACATAAGTCAGCCTCTGCACCAGGACTGACTGCATCTGTGCCTTGCATCTGTGTGAAAAGACAAAAGGAGCAGTGCCACTGCTATTGCTCAGTTCTCAGTATTCAGCAGGAAGTCAAGTATTCTCTGCATCTTAGGCTGGGTCATTGCACAGACGAGCTTCACTCCTGCTGTACAACATTAATAAATGCAATTATTTTACTTGTGTCTGGGACCCCAGAAGGACCTCCACTGAGGAAGCTCTCAGCAGCACTCAGAGCTGGCAAAGGGCCTCTCCAAGATGAATAGCAAAATAGACCTCCTAGAGAGTTCAAGAATAATGGAGTTCAGGAAGAAGCAAGTAGGTGTACGCCCCTGTACATGCTGCTACTGATGTGTCAAGGGCTTTTGACAACCATATTGAGAAGGTAGGAATCTTGAAAAGGCAGTAGAGTGGTGCCAAGAAATTCTGCTGTACAGCAAAGTCATCCAAAACTGAAGTCTTCTCTTTTCCTGAAGAAACTATGAGCATATATTTCTTGCATATTTTTCCTCATAAACTGGCTGTGGTGTCCATTCCAAGAGGGAGGGTACATGTAATTTATTAAGAAAGTGACTGTGCACTTACTTACAACTGCTGTGTTGAAGGAGCAGGTAGACTGAGATAAAGGAAATGAAGAGCTCTCTAGGTGTGTTGGCAAAGAAAAATGCTCACTGAAGGCTGAATTAAACACTTCAGGGCATGCAAGGCTTAAAGATAAGACAAGAACCTTGGCTGTGGACATACAAAATAGTACTTTCATGGTTCCTCCTGAGCTCATGGTAAGAAAAAACTAATTGGTTTGAAAAAACAGCTCTTTGCCCCTTTGTCTTGCTTCAGACTTAAGCAGTACCTGTTGGGCATAAATATTTTTGAAAACTCGAATGCTTCATGAATCCCCAGTGAAAAAGAAGAGGGTGATGGCAATGTGTCCAGGAAGTGTTGGTACTTAAGAAGTTTGAAGGCGATGTCTGCTTACATCACAATAGTTGACACTTGGCCCATTTCTCCACAACACAATTTCAAAATTACCAACATGCAGAAGACAGTTTAGAAGCACATTGCAGGAGAGTGGAAGATGCAAAAGACAGATTTGATCAATGGAAACAGTGAGAGAAATGAATGATGGGAGCTACTAGAAAGTTGAGTAACAGTGAAATGAGATTCTGATCTTTATAGGCTTTCCCAATCTTTTCCAAAGGTTTGAGTTTTGTTTTGGGGTGGGTTTTTTCATATCTCATGATCAATAAAAATAACAGAAGGCTGAAAGAACTTGGTTCTCCTAAAGATAAATTGACTTTAGAGAGAGAGAGAAAGTGTTTTCATCTGGATGCTGGAAGCAAAGTAGAGACCAAAAGAAGGCGCTCCGGTTGATGTTGTTGCACTTTGGAGTCTGCAAGTGAATTAGGAAGAGGACTGCGCTTAGCTGTGTTTAACAGCAGAGGCACTGTTCATGGAGAGATGTTCTGAGATTCCACCCTGTATCTTCAACTGAAAGTCAAGTGACTACACTCTCCTCCATGAAATGCCAAATTTACATTACACTATCTTAGTGCCTGATGACGCCTTGAGAACAAGACTCTTGCTGGAGATTGTCTTTTGCAGATTAAACTTTCCAGACTGTAACACAGATCAAAGCAAGGTGTGACTGTTTCCCTACTGTATTGAGAAGGGAGTTGTGTGAAAAGCAATTAGAAATATTTCTACTTTTTATTTTTTTTTAATCTTAGATGATCTTCCCAGCAATGGAAACGAATGGTTTAGGGCACCAGCTTATAAACTGCTTTTCCTGTGGCTGGTCTTTTTACCATACCTTTGCTAGCCACTGAAAAACATAGACATGGGCATGAGTACGACTGTTCACATAAATTAGAGTTTATGAGACTGGAATCCTAAAACTTCATCCAGGTCCTATTGAAATAGATCTAGAAATTCCTCCTGACTTCACAAGGTGATGGATGGAGCCTACAGCGGGCTGGTTCTACCTCAGTGGAAACTTTGCCTTCAGAGGGAACTGGATGAGGCTCTCTTGAATGTTTTGGAAAGGATGCTGTTGGCTTTAGTTGATGTGGGAATAGGCATTTGAAGTAGCCATCCTAGCCTCCCTCTAATCCCTCCTTCTAGTGGAGGAACTATTCTCTGAAGGATGTCAGAGCAACTAAGTTAGCGCTTATTAACTTAGTTAATGCTTATCTATGGATAGTTCACTGAAGGTATCTATTTCTCCCCAGTGTTTATAGAAGGAGATTAAGACAATCTAATTTTCAAGCCTAAACTTAGCTTCAGTGAATAGCTCCTTGCTCCCAGTCCTCAGGGGGTTTTATGGGCTGAGACTTAAGACTCCACATATGCAGCAAGGCAACACGCAGCAGGTCCTCTGAAGCCCAAAGCAGAACTTTAGACCACTTTCCTTGGTCCAAGAATGTTTTGTATATAACTTACCAGTGAAACAAAAATGTCACAGTGAAGTCAAAGCAGAAGCACCCTTTGGCCTGGCATGGGATGTATTACACAGATGCTTTTCTGTCACTAGTGGTTCCCTTAATCCAAAGCTCAAGAGGACCTGCATCAAGCCACATTCATAAGGAAAACAAGTTAGCTGGTTCCCCTCTTGTGGGCTCCTGCAGGAACTTGCCTGTTTCCTACAACAGAACTGAGCTATTTGCATGGGATCCAACACAGCACTTAGCTATCCTGGGTAGGACTTTTTTCATCCAACTTAGCCACCCCAAATATTAGGTATCATGGCATGATTCATCTGGAGACTTTTGCAGTGCAGACATATCCTACTCAACCAGTCACCCAGGCTGTCTTAAAAGCCAATGACGTCTAGTCAATACGGTCAATGGAGTCAAGTGCATGATTCACCTCATTGTACAGCAGACATCTAAAATAGGGCAGATGAATCGCGCTCTAGAAGTGCCTGTTTCTCTCCACTGATTACAAAAGCAGCCTGGGGTGAGTAGTTCAGCTGGTGATGTCTGTGCTGCAGAGATCTGAAGGTAGGTGAGATGAACAAAATTCCTAGTCAACATGAGCTGCCTGGGTTCCTTTTTTAATGTGATGGAAAGAGAGAGGCACTTCTAGAAGGCAGTTCATGCTACTTGTCTCATACGCCTTCCCTAAGTTAGGATAGATTTTCCTCTAATTTTAGACGAGATGAATTTTTCCCCAGAAGTGCAGCTGATGTGGAATATAGGTGACTAAGTTTAGGAACAGAGCTGAAAACCCTTTGCTTTCCCAGGCACCTTTTGTGTCTGAAGTTCATTTACTGGGCAATGTCTTGAAGGGCACCATCTTGGCGGAGCTGATTATCTGGGTGTCAGTCTACCTAGGAGCATTTGGGATCCAGAACTGGATAATCCCATGTCCCACCTGCCTGGAAAGGACTGATTTGTGAGGCCTAGTCTATGCACACCTAGAAAAGCCACTGAGCTCAGCCTAAAAACCTTTGAAGTGATGCTGGCAGCTGAGCATCTGGATGTCGATCTCCTTTTCACATCTGTACCTTCATGGCAGGGTACCCACCAGGAGGGCAGTTAACTGGCTACAAGTACCTTTCTCCCCATAAAGGGACTGACACTTTCAAACAACTTTTACCCCTGTCAAGAAAAGTTCTAAAGTCAAGTTAATTTTCTTCTGTACTCTAACACTGAGAGAACTCTTCTAATTTTTTTTTAGTTTGTGCAAAACAGAGTAAAGGCATATTCTTTGACTGCCCTGTTGATAATTCAAACACACTAGGCTGCTCCCAAATGAAAACCACACAGCAAACAATTAATGTAAACAAAAACGCGTACTGCCCAAGCAGGTTTGTTTGTCATTAATTCTGAGCAGAAAAGTCAATCAAGAGATTTAATTAGAAGAAAAGGAAATTATATTTTAAATATCCCTTCAGTTTTATTAATCAAGGTTATTATTAGAAGCACCAGGAAAAACACTTTAAAAACTATCTAATTAGTTATATATCTGCTGGTCTGTCTGCATAGCTGTCTTGTCTGTCTCTAAGGCTTCAGCCAACATAGTGGTTCATGGACACTCCATTCAAAGCACATGCCTAAATTAAACATGTATGGAAATACGTTGATAAACAGCAGAAAATCTTTTCCAGACCTTACTTTCAGGGAGGTTACAAATATGCCAGCCATGGCCCCAACTTTCATGCACCCATGCATGAGTATTTCTAGTAACGAGTACCATTTCTGACACAAGGAAATAGCATTGATATTGGACCTGCACTGAGCCACAGAAGAATCTTTCCTCAAATTATTTCCATTCCAGCAGGACTGTATTTCCATCCCTTTTCCTCTATAGCACAGGAAATTTAACTGCTTTTAAAAGTGTCACGGGGTAGTGAATTTACATATCCCTCCTGCAGTATCTGTCTCAGAGCCAGTCTTTTTAAGCTCTTGAGGTCGAAACTGCTTGAATCTTTAGGGGCAGTTTCAGTGCACAGAAGTTACTTGGTAAGCTTAATACACATAGGGCACACTGGTGAATTTTAAGAGAGTTGTTGTTTTTTGGTGTTCCCCTCTCCAAAGACTTGGAGTTTGGTCTCTTCTACTGTTGGTGTTATTACCTTGTGTAGCTCTGAAAGCACTTTTGACTTTCTAATCCCTGGGCTTCCTCATCTGCAAAGATTTTTTTTTTGTAAAGCTCACCTGCTCTTGTACAGATGGGCTTGGCTTTCAAAAAAAAAAAGTATGGTTTCTGCCACCTGTCTGCAAGAGAAACTTACTGTGTGAGCAGAGCGTCTTTGGGAAGACAGAGCACAATGATGGATCAGGGCTTTGAGAGGACGAAGGAAAGGGAAGGAAGGTGTTGAAGGCGGAGTTTCTTGCTAAGCCCGTAGGAGATTTCAGAAGATAGATGATTCTGTTTTGGGGAGGGATGGTGGTGGGAGGGATGCTCTCTGCAGAAAAGGGAGGTACAAACGAACTGAAAATGTGGATTTTCTGTCCTCATAGCTGGGAACCAAGTATGAAGATCAGTCAGCCTGATAGCATCCCTTTTTCCTTGTGTTTTTTTTTTCCAGGTCCTTGGCAATTGGTCACCAGTATTCATCCCTGGGTACTCAGCCCATCCTCTGCGGGAGCATCCCAGGACTGGTCCCCAAGCAGCTGCGCTTTTGTCGGAACTATGTGGAGATCATGCCCAGCGTGGCAGAAGGGGTGAAGATTGGGATCCAGGAGTGCCAGCACCAATTTCGAGGGAGGAGGTGGAACTGCACAACCGTCAATGACAGCTTAGCCATCTTTGGGCCCGTGCTAGACAAAGGTGAGTAAAGTGCTACAGGTCTGGTGGCAGCAATGTCCATGGAGGAGTAACAGCGGAGATCTCTAGAAGTCAACTGTGACTCATGTTTGCTTTTCATAACGTGTGAAAAAGGACCATGTAAAATGGACTAATGAGGGCAAGCGTTGAGCTTGGAGAAATGTGACACAGGCAGGGAAAATTTTGTTCCCCCCGGGACCCCATCCAAGCAATTCAGGCTTGATCTAGAGGGCCTTTTCTAGAGGCAAGGTAACTAAGCCTTCTCATAGAAATAGCTAGTAATTCTGTGCCTCCCCAATGCAGGGAGGGTGGCGACCCACCCCCTCTGTTACAGGGTGAAAATTCAGTCACAGGTAACAACTATTCCAATCTCCAAACCTCTGCTGGGATCGTATGGGTAATGTGGAAAACTGGGTCATCGCTGACCCTGCTTGGAGCAGGAGGTTGGACGAGAGACCTCCTAAGGTCCCTTTCAACATGAATTATCCTGTGATCCTATGACCTGCCCATTGTGAGGAACACAAAGGAACGGGCTGATTGTGTTTTCAGTGGTCAGGCTGGACGTCTGACTTCTTTCCTGACCCCATGGCATTTCGTGCTGCCTTTTTAGGCTCTCTCAGTGACTGCAGAGGGGAAATGATAGGTGGTGACACACTACATTGCAGGTCTAAACTCCGTCCCAGCTGGAGATGGTTCCTAGGGACTGGACTTAGTGTTGACCGTCAGCACATCAGTGTTGATACCATAGTGGGATACAAGGAAGAACAGAGGCCTGAGGAAATCCCCCTCAATTAACAGCTCTGCTTTCACTGGTCTTGAAAGTGGCAAACTAAGACAGGGAGGTAATTCAGGCAACCACCTCTGATCCAGCTCAAACTGAGATAAGTGGGAGATACTAGTGATGTTTTGTCCTAAGCTGTTGAATGCAATAGCATTTAAACACCTGGCTAACTCTGAGTATCTGGTCTTTTTCCCCAGATGTTAGTAGGAGCCTATTTTAGCCCCAAAATACTGTTTTATCCTGCTTTGCTTTTGGAGCCTGACTTTTAAAATCCCGCCTGATCCTGCTGGCTTCAGCATGTCTGGGTCAGGATCTGCACTTCCCACTAGCACAAGTGGGTTCATCTGAGAGACAGACTTGCTTTGCTTTTAATTCCTGCCAAGAAGATAAGTCCAGAGGCCCAATGTAAAACTACAGAGGAATATGGCTGCCTTCTCTTAAGAGAGCGCCAGCAAAGAAGGCTTGGAAATCCTCTCTTTTTTTTTCTTTCTTTTTTCCTTTTGGCTCCAGTTACAGCTCCAGAAACAGTTACGGGTTTCTGATAGGGCTGACACTTGAAATCACTTTGTCTTGAATAGCAAAGTGACACCATTTGACCTTATATGAGGAGAGGAGGGAACGTCTGGGATGCGTTTCAGGGAGCTGATCTCCCACGTTCGCCGCACTCTTCCAGCGCTCGCCGTCAGCAGACAGGGGCTGTTACTGGGGTTTTGTTTGTTTTTCCCCTGCTGCGTTACTCAGAAGAGACTTGGACATTTCCTCCTGCGTGAATTTTAAAAAATACGCCAGAGAGCATCGCGGCAGCCAACGGGGAACAAAGCCTTGATTTGTATCATGGCAGGGCCTATTGTGGTGGGGCTCCAGCAGCCCAAACAGGCATTTTACATGCACGCAGCAGGAGAACTGGTGATTTCAGCTGATGGGCTGATGCTGTTATCCTGTTATAGCTGGGCAGCCGAGACACCGCGCTAACAGTAGCAGCACTATTCTGGTGCATCAGTGAGAGGTCACACCAAAATAAGAACTGCTGAAAGGTCTGCAGTGTGGGGCAGTTAGTTAAACCCATATCAAAGCGTCGTACCAAAACGCTTTGCTTGCAATTAAAGCACCTGTTCTGGGTATCTGACTCTCCGGTGACTATAGCACTTGAATTTGGCCAGTGCAGCAAAACTGAGGACTTTTCTCCCGTAGGCACAAGTCCGAGTGACTTGCCCAAAAAGCATTCGCTGGGTCTGTGGCACAGTGAGTAAATGAACCCAGGTAGCTTGGTGCCTTCACCTTGTCGCAAGACTGGAGGCTTTCATAAGTGACATGTGGAGTGTCTCACGCTGCCAGATGCTCTCCGATCGGATGCTCCACGTCTCCTGTAGCATGAAGGGACGCGTTTACACCTTGTGCAGGAGGAAAACGATCCTCACCTCCTCACTGACCACAGGGTCCCCGATCCAAACAGCCACCAAATGCTCTTGTCTCACAACTGCATTGACATGAAGGGTCTGTCCCTTGCTTGAGGCCCGGAGATTGCAGGTTTTCGGTAGCCCGGCTCAGCAAGGGAAAGGAGGCTGGGACGATTTCATAACTGAAGAATGTTGTTCCTTGAGGGAGAATCAAACCACCCTTCAGTTTTGCTTCACCTACAGCAGGAGGGGGAGAAAAAAACAGCTCAGTCACATTCTTGTGCGGCAGATCCCCCAGGGTAGGAACATATTTGAGCTACTAACCAGAAAGAAAGAAAGAGAGAAAAAGAGGGGAAGAAAGAAAATAAAACTCTATTTTGTAGCTCAAAATTTAAGGCACCTAAGATTGGAGTTTCTCATCTGAGTCAGTAGAGACCCTCAGCACAAATCAGTTGCAGTCACTACAGCAACTCCGCTTTGCCCTAAACACATTATCTGGACTTTTCTGATTGCAAGGGATTGATTTTAATGCCTTCAGGAAACATTTTCTAGACCCAAACCTCACTGAAGCTGCCACAGTGCCTGTGCTGTGCTCACTGCTTTGGTATCTCATTGGTAATTCAGGGCTAGGCTCTCTCTCGCTGTGATTCAGCGGTGCCAAACTGTCACCAGACTGGTGCTGTTAAGAGCCATATTCTGATATCTCGCCTGAAACGGGACTCTTTTTTACTGTGAGCCTGCATGTGGGTGTCCCTATGCAAGCAAGAAACACCACCTGTTTTATCTACAGCTCTATTTATATATACATATATTTTTTTACAGAGTCGTAGTTGGAACAAGTCAAATATTAAATAGCAATGGTATTCATAACAGAGGCTGGCTACTAGGGAATGGTGATGTTCAAGGGGTCGAGACCTGCTGCTATGTGGAGACAACCCTTGGCCAGGCTTGGCTCCATGTTCCTGTAGCTGTACCCAGGCAATATGAAGTTCTGCATCCCATCCGGCTTGGTTACATGGTTTTGTCTGTCCTCGTCAGTGGAATAAATGTTCCCTGTTCAAAGGGAGTCGTGTTCCCCACTGTCCTGTGCTACCTGCGTGGAGAGAGATTTGAGCGTTAGCTGGAGGTGAAGTCACTAAGGGGCTGTTGGAAGAGGGGGTTTTTCCTTCTTTTTTTGGTCTTGGGAGAGTACGAGCAGCTGTGCAGAGCTGGGGAGAGAATTTCAGATAGGTGCCACTGTTGGGCAAAACACTTGGAAATGGGTGGCTTAGACATCCTAAACTATTGGAAATGCAAACAGGACACCTGTATAGGCAAGGGAGTGAGTCTGATCTCCTTCCCTCCTCTCTAAACCTCATTATCTGTCTGTCTAACCATCATATGTAAGGGGCTACGCTTCATGTAATTTCTAATCTCCCAGAAGTCCAAACCTCAACTACTGTTGAGAGAAAAGACCCCTTCGCTTAAACTTTTCTAACAGAGTGATTTATAGGGGAAAAATGCTGTTCCCGTTTGTTTCTTTGTGATTGCTAATGGTATTTCATCCACGCTGCGTTAAGAGCTGGAGCAGAATGTGGATCTAGCTAAGTGACGAAGATAGCCACGGTCTGTGCCCAGCTGCTTGACTAAGAGGTCTGGCCTCTTGTAAGGGAATTTCCTTATCTTTCAGTTTCAAGGAAACTGAAAGGAAATCAAGGAAAGATTTTTGAGCTGTCTTTAAGAATATACAGGGTAAAACTTTGGAGAATGCAGGAGAGGCACACGCCTGCACTGCCAACAGAAAGGGAACTGTGCGACCCAATAGGCATTTTCCGTCTTGAACTTCAGTGACTCTGTTGGGAATTGGGTTTTTCCCCCGTCTCTGGCATTTACAGACCAAAGACACTGACATAGAGACATATTTCAGTCGTGGTGCATTTCCTAGTCTCACAACGCAGCACGAGCTCTCTTTGAATCTCTGGGCAAAAATATGAACCAATCTTAAGAAAAGCAATACAATAAAAGCTTATCATGGTGCTGCCGCTTTAAAAGACCTAAGCACATAATTAAGTCAAAATAAAAGTTTCCTCCCTCTCCTCCCCCTTTCAATAAAAGTAAATTACCTCAAACTATTTAAGCCCCCAGTTCGTTTAAATTTAAAAAGGGAGCCCTTGTCTATCTATTTCTTTCACTCACTCCCACCTCCTTCTGCTAAAGACTGGCTGGGGCTTTAAACCTGCCAGCTGGACTGAGAAATGGTTAATAGTTATTGTGGAGGAGCAGCTTTTAATGAACTATTGAAGAATGATACATTGATGGAGTAATGGGAGTTTAAGTCGCTCTGTAATGAAACAGGTTCTCAGCGCGGACCCATTGTGGTGTAAATACAGCACGTCTCTCCCACTGTTTGGCCAGGGCTAAATAGCAGAGGCCAGAGGGGGGTCAGCTTATGGGGTCTCTGCTTTAGTTAATCAATCTGATTGGATTAGGGTCACCGCGATCCCTAATAATGTCAAAGGTTACGCCAGGCTGGATTAAATGCTTTGTTGAGAAGGGCTCAGATTCTTTCAGCTTTCCCGGCCGGGGCTTGTTTATTAGAGTTTAACACTCATGCCACCTTTGGAAGCCGCGCTGTCCTTTTTTTTTTGGTACGTCAGGGTGTTTGCCGGCGCGCGAGGGGGCTCGAACGAGGTGGGGCGTGCGCGCGGGCGTCTCGCGGCTTTGTCAAGCGTCCGCGCCCGTCGGACGTGCCCTCTAAGGACATATGTCAAATTCCCCACTGGACAAATGAGAAGCTAATAGGTGATGCCGATGTTTGGGGGCATAAATTGTTGGCCGTTGCCCCTGCTAGAATGCAAATGATAAAAGTCATGAAACCAGTGGTGTCACCCACTGGTCATGTACCCCTGGGCTTAACCTCCTGCCTGGCCAGCAAAGAGATGCCCTTTCTGATACATCTCCTGGTTGTGTAGTTGCCTGGATGGGCATGATATGAAACACAGCATATTCAGGACCACATGGTTGCTTCCATATTAGTCTTCTCTTCCAGCAGTTTGGACAAATCAAGGTGGGATGGGGTATGATCCCACTGTAATCTTATCTAGGGAGACCCTGAAACCATGAATGGGCTTCATTCATGATGTTTTTGCAGAGGACACTGTCTTGTAGACATGGCAGAGTATCCTTCAGAAAATGATACCAAATCATCTCCTTGAGGGCCACCTGGCACTGGATAGCGGCAGCAATAATAACATGTACTGATACAACTATCAGATCACTGGATCTCAAAGGCCCCTACCCTCCTCCCCATTTCTTTCCTTCCTGCAGTAGTGTGCACGCTGCATGTGTTAAGGCCCATCAGGACTGTCAGATTAGCCAAGCAGACTTTTTGCATGATGCAGACTGGAGGATTTCACCTCAAGACTTCTGGAATGAAACCAAAATCTGAATTTGACCAGGGCGTCTCTTCGCAAAGGACATCTGTTCTTGATATACCACCAAAAGACAGAGAATCTACTACTCCTCTTAGGAGTCTCCTCATTTCTAACTTGACACTGCTCTGGTGTTGACAACCAGCCACTGGCTCTTCCTATACTTTTCTGTGCTAGATTCAGAAGAACTCTTCTAGAATAGACTGTTTTCTTTCTGTACAGGTACTTGCACATTATAAACAAGTCAGTCTTCGATATCTTTCTGATAAGCTAAACATGTTCCTTGGGAGAATGCCCAGCATTGCTCTCAGCCAAAGGAAATTAAAAAGTTAAAACTGAGGCCTACAGAAGAGCAAACTGTGATGCTGCCTGCAGCACTATACTTTCTCAGTATGTTTGCCAGTGGGTCAGCAAAAGTTTGGGTCCATTATGTCAGATGGTTAGACAGGTTGAGGGAGTTTCTTCTGGTGCTGGGGTCCCCTGGGGCATGATTCGGCCAATGCATTTTAGATATTTAGTATTAAATTGATCACACTGTAAAGTTTCTATGTTTTTCCATCAATTATTGAGGGAATCCAGGGACACTGGCTCATTTGGTCAGAGGACTTCTGCTCACTGGGAGTACATGAGGAGCAGAGCAGGCATTAGTCTAGCTCGCAAGAAATGTAAGATTCAAGTCAAATCTAGTTTCATATGTGATGCCAGGCACTATTACCTTCAAAGCTAGGTTTAATTTGGGCTCTATCTTTCAGCAACCAGCTCCATTCTTCTTCTCTCTCTCACAGAAAGGCCAAGATATAACTATATTCATGAGTTCAGACTCTTTCGTCCCTGTTACCACTGTGAACGAGAAAGCTCATCTTGTGCCTAGTGAAATCCATGTATTTCCCTTGGCTTAGCAGGAACAGAGCAAGGATTTTAAATTCAGTTATAATAACTGGGAGACACAAGTCTCCTCCATATTTTTTTTCTTGCTGTGTTGTAACAATTCTGCTCCACAGGCTCTCAGATAGGGCTGATCTCATCTACCCAAAGTTAGATGTCGAAGTCTGAGCTAGTCACCCCAGGCTCCCTTTGTAGTCAGTGGAGAGCAATCGGCATCTCCAGAGAGCAATTCATCTGACCTATCTTAGACACCTATCTCAGGATAACATGATTCATACCAAGATGTTTATTTCTCTCCATTGACTATAGAGGGAGCCTAGGGCTACAGGCTCAGACTTCAACGTGTACTTCTTAGAGGCCCGATCTGGGGGCAAATATTTCCCACCCCAGTCTCTCTCCTGCTAGAAAGCAGTTCTGACATCTATCCTTGGAGAGGCCATTTTAGGAACATAAGAACACGGCACTGAAAAGCATGTCCTGGACCACTGAATACAGCCAGCCCCTTACTATTTCAGGCATAATCCCATCTCATAATGTCTTGCATGATTTAAAATTAAGATGTTTAGCAGATCTCATTGTATTTTCCTGATGGCATTCTGGCATCTCAGTTGTCTCTGTGCCAAATGCTTTCCCCCTCTTTCCCTGCTCTAGATCAGACTTCTCCACTTCTGCAATAAAGTAAGGCATGAGCAGAAAGCCACAAGATACTGATCCATCCAGGAGGTTAGTTACATGTAGGAGGTACTCTCTGCTCTCTCATGAAACTCTTCCCAAGAGGATCTGATTTCCAACCACACCCCGTCTACCTCTCCGCTAATGGCAATTTGGGCAGCTGCCCTGGTATCAACAACGGAGATCTACAAACTCTACCCTGTAACTATGGGGAAGGAAACTGGAAGGATCAGGATTGAAAATGTGACTATGCAAGCTCCACTCAGCCATCAAGATACATAAATACAGTAGGCCAGAGACTTGCCAGTGCTGCTGAGAAAAAGACTGGCAGCTCTTGGCTCGAAACAGAAGCATCAGTTGTGTTTAGCATTGGTGTAAATTGAGTTTAGAGCTGAGGATTACTCCAGGAGATGAGACAATAATAAGTGCAAGTATATTACTGCACTGCCTGAGTCCATGTTCCAGCTCACAGGTTCAGGACAGCCCATGTTCATGGTTGCAGCATTTCTGAACTGACTTCTCCCTAGCTGGCTCAGTACAGGCAGCAGCAGTGGAGAGGAAAGGCAGTTTGTAGATGGCTGTTTGAGCTGCAGCCACAACTTTTTTGTAGCCCACATCAGTACTGGGAGATTAGCAGCTTCCTCTGAGCCTTGGCAAGAGCAAAGCTGCAACAGCAGAAAACAGAAGATGCTGAGGAAACCTGATGATGCGTTGGTCCTTCAGCCTCTGGGAGAGGGATACCAACGAGATGGTAGAGGAGCTCCCTTCTTTTACTGCAAGGGCTGCACAAGGGCCAGGTGACCATCAAAAGAGATCAGTTTGGTCTCTTGTGACTTCAGTGGAGTTCAAGGATGAGTGTCTGGCAGTCTTCTGGGGTAAAATGATAGGACAGGCTGCCCAGCAGCTCTCAGAAGAATATGGTTAGCATCACATCTGGCTGCATTTGACTCTCCCGCCCAAATGACTAGGTGTGTTGACAGAGAGCTGCCTTTGGCTTGTGCTTGATGGGCAAAACAAGGCTGTATTTCTTAGCAAGTCTTGACCTTATCACCTGTCCACCTGCAAAGTGATCTCAGGAAGAGGACCTGGCTCTTGTGCATCTGTAGAGTCCCCTGGAGATTAGACAGCCCATGTAAACAGCTCTTTCTGTAACCAGCCCCCAGACGCAGGCTGCAAATCTGAGAAAGCAGTAATGGTAAAAAGGAAAAGCAGCAGCCAAGCCAGGAGTTGATCCTGTTTTGCTCTCTGTGCTTCATCTGCCTTCCGCTCCATCAACCCCCAGCGGCCAGCCCTGACATGGAGATTTTTCTGGCGACTAAAACATTAGCTGGGGGATCAAGGAGGGGAGAGGGAACAAGACAGCCCGTGGCTAGAAAACTGGTGGCGTTCTTCCCGGCGGCGGGAGGCGCTGGAAACTTCTGCCTCGGGTGGCTTGCACAATGCGATGGGCTGGCAGGCAGCGAGCTGCGCCGGGTTATAGATTTATTTCCTTCCCCCCCCCCTCCTTTCCCTGCTGGGTACATTACATTGCCCAACTGGGCTAAGGCTGGTTGCAACAAGGAGCTCCCTCTGCCGCATCCCAGAGTGCCAAGTCCAAGCGTGGGAGCTAGTCCTAGACAAAAGGGAACAGTAGAGGGAGCTGATTAGCATCCCTTTGTCCTGGGAGAATCCCGGCCCCGAATGGGCCCTCTGCACACAACAGGCTGCACAAACACACACGCATGGACAGGAGCCAGGGAGGGAAGAGGGGACGGGGGAGGCCTGGTTGCGTCCCTCTGCAGCGGCGACCGCAGCGGGCGCTGGGGGAAGGGGACGCGGCGGATCGCACTGCTCAGCGCCGCTATAACCGCCGGCGCGGCGGGCTGGATCCCGAGCCAGGGTAAAACGGGCTGTCGTCCGCGAGGGTGCTTTCCGCCAGCTGAGGAGGAGCTAGCCCAGCATCTGCCCACGCTCATCTGTGCAAAACAACCAAAGCCTTCTGACAAAGATGCCCAGGGATCCGAATCCGTGCATCTGGCTTTTCTTGCCTGTGAGATGTGTTGTGAGCTGGCAGTGGTGAACAGACGCAGGGATTTTAAGGCCAGAAGGGGCTGCAAGAGAAAAGGAAAAAAGAAAAAAAAATAAACAGAGCAGTTAAGACTTTCCTGCATAGTTCTTTCTGCCCCGTTTGCCTGCGTGGTGGAGGAGTGGATGTGACACATGCCTGACAGGGTTTCTTGGAGCACAGTGGTTATAGACACGGCCTGTCTCCCACATGCACACCCCTCCTTGGCAAAAACCAGGACAGGGCAAGCAGCTGGTGCGAGGGGCTGCAGAGCGGGGACAGCCAAGGGACTTTTTGCTGAGACAGAGGGTAGCTCCCTGCAAAGGTGTGCTGCAGAGGAAGATTAACTTGTCTCATTCCCTGCTCCCTCAGCCCCGTCTTTCTGGGAGCACATCCTGCAAAGGAAAGACTCCCTTGCCGTCTAGGAAGATCCATAGAATTAACAAATGGAGGTCAACAATCAGGGAAAAGGAATGGTTAAAAAGGATTGTTATGGCTTTGTGTCTGAGTTTCAGCTGTGTGTATGAATGATGTGCTCATATGAGTGACTAGGGCCCTGTTACGCTGGGTGCTGCACAAACAGATGGCAGAAGATTGTGAGCACTGAAGACAAAGCAAGACTGGAAGAGGAAAGCAGGCTTTGGAGGGGCTCCAAAGTCTTGGGAGAGCCAAAGTCATGGAATCAGAGTGACTTGCGGGAGGAAGCACCCAGCAGAAATAGGCAAGGACTTCCACCAAGCCAGAGCAGGCAGAGATGCTGAACAGAAGAGACGTTTGCTTGACAAATAGCAAGAGGTGGATGAAGCCGAGGTAGCTGAGGACTGTGTGAAATGGGTCCCAAGACATTAATCAGGGAGGTGTATGGTTCACCTTCTCCTGCTCAACTTCAGCACGCTCCTATTTGTCACTGAGACACTTCTGGAGAGGGTAGCCAGCAGGTCACCATAAGAGGGAACCTCTGCTACCCTCTGGCTTTTCAGGTCGCGGGGGACTGCCTTGCCCAGATTTACTCCTGCTTTTGTATTGCCAGGCACAGCAACGCACCGGCTCATGAGAACGGCAGCAGCTCCCCTTGAGCTCCTAGCAGGGGCAATGCTGGTTGTTGTACAAGTGCACAGAAGGAAAAGACAGCCCCATCACAAAGCACTCTTGCATTTATCGCCCTGCACTATGGGCGTTTTACTGAGGGTTTTAACTTCAGAGCCTAGATGCTGTACTTCTATTCATAGATGGCTTTTATAAGGAGCACCTCTGGAGTGTGCTTCACCTCATCTGAGGTCTGAGCAACCTTCTGGAGGTGCCTCTCTGACTTCACTAACTACAGAGGGTGGCTAAAGCAACCAGCCTCAAATTAAGGCACTGTAAGAGTTATAAACACATCACAGCATGGATATGCTTTAGGGAAGGACTTGAAGGAGAATGTGGTGGCTTTGTTCTGTTTTTTGGAGGGGCTTTCACAGTCATGCTCTTTTAGGAAATAGGATAAGGCATGGTGAACCTCAAAGAGGCTGTGGAGCTTTGGCTGTAGATGACCCTAAAGTTTGAAGGCAAAGAGCAGACAGAAAGCCAGAGTGTCCACCAGTTCCTTGGGAAACACAGAGCTGTCCACAGGGCTTGAGGTGAACAATCAGCAGTAGGTATAGGTTATGAGTGGAGGAATGGAGAGGGTCTTTCACTTTTATTTCATCTCAACTCATCTCACCTTTCCTGGAAAAGAAAAACAGAAAGCATACTTATTTGGCTGGCTTCTCCAGACCCAGCCCAGGCCAGTGACAGGGGGCAAGGCAGCAGTTCTGGTTCTGGCTTTACTGTTGGCATTGGCGAAGACAGCGGACCAAATCCTCTTTCTTCTGTATCTCCATTTCCCACGGAGTGCACCAAAGAGATGACTGGATACTTCAAAGACAGTGATACCAAAGTAGGTCATATGTAGGGCCCTGCAGCCCTTGCAACATAATTTAAGTAGTTTTATTGGCCTATTTATGACTGTTGCTCTCAAGTTTGATCGACAAGGCAGTACTGCTTCATGGAACACTTCCTGGTAGGCTGCAGTTTGTTGACTAAGCATCTGGCACAGTTTCCTCTCCTTTATTTCCAGGTGCTAAATCACATTAAATGATAGCTAATAATTATGGTTTATCCTTTCCTAATCATGCTACTTTCCCAGGGAAGCTGTTGCCACAGGGATGTTGTGGGAGTGTGAACGGGTGGGGAGGGCACAAGAAGATGTTTCTGTTCACCCGGAGCCATAAAAAAGTTGGAGACCCCTTAGGCTAAGCATGCAGGATCCAGCCTAGGAGATATTATATCTTGTCCAAAATGCATTTATTTATTTATTTTCCAGGCCAATTTTCCATCAGAAAAAGCAGCTGCATCAAATTGGGGATGTTTTGCAGGACCCCTCAATTTCAAGGCAAAAATGTGCAAGACATGGTTTAAAAAATGCTTTCTCCTTCTTGTCTTGTTTTGTATGTTTCAAAGAGTTTCATCTGAATTCATGAAAAGAGATTTTCTTCAAACCCATTTTACTTCTTTTCATTTGGAATGTGATCTTATATCAAAATAGCAAGCCATTAAACTATTGAAGAAGCACATTGCTGCATCTTTAATATTTTATAGAATATTGAACTGTTTTGATATTATTGAAATAGAATGTTTTTATCTTGTAAAAAATAAAATTCCAACATTAACAAGATAAAATGCATCAACAGCCTAAAATAGATATATTTTCAGTCTTTTATAACATGGACAAAATCAGAATCTCATATTTTCTGTCTGCTTTTCAACTCTTAAAAAAAAAAAAAAAGAATTTTCTATAATATAGAAATTTGATTTTCTGGACCTCTTTACCAGCCTTAGGCATGATGTACTCTCCAAATGACTCCTTCATCCTGACAAGCTGGCTAAATCTGGATTCTCTGAGAGTGAAGTATCAGAAATGTTCTCATGAGGACCCCCTAAATTAATAAAGCAGCCTTACAGCTCTGTAAAATGAGGGCTGTGACAGATAAGCACCAAATCCATGACTCATTCTCCCCCATGATAAAACATGGAGTTCCATCATGAAAAGACTCCAACAGGAAACTGCACTTCTCTTTTTAGAGAAGAAGCAAAAGGTGGCAAAATATTCTAGTCGTGTTGACTTTTGGTGGAGGAAAGGTGTTTGTGTTCATACAGTCTTTTCTACCAGCTTTCCTAACTGCATTTTGATGTAGCTTCTGAGACAGCTGAGGTTGAATATGTAAGTGTACCTGGAGAGTAATAGATGGGAGCTCTGTGGAGCACGTGCAGTCTCTGTTGGATGTTCAGTGAGCGTCCAGCACAGCAAGGCTCTAGCAAGTTTTGTAATACAAGTAGCATTTTTGTCCAGCATCTGAAATGAAGCATATTGTCTATGTTTAGCTCTCCTGAGCACTGTGTCTTCTCAATCAGAAGTGACAGTGCACATCACTTGCGTCTGAACACATCAGAGAGGGCTTGGTGAGCTCCTGAAGGCAAGACCCTGGCAAATAACGGGTTTTGCAAAATTCTCCGTATGTCTTCATTAATAACATCCCTGGTCCAGACATATCCCTATATGATGTCATTGATCCAATGACACTGATGTCATTAACCAGGAAAGAGCTGAAAAGGCTACGGATGTCTTACTGTAAAATACCTCATACATCCATTGACCAACACAATGCCATCCCTCCTTCTTGCTTTGGTTCAGAAGAGGACAAATGGATGCTGTAGCTATTGAACTTCCCAGTCAACAGAAAGGCACCGTTTTGGTTTTCAGTTTCATTTTTCCAAAGTTTGTCCTAAGGTATCAGGAACTAATAATCAAATGAAAGAGTTAAAAACTCTCCCTAAAACCTCCCACCTTCAACGCAAGCCAACTGTTAACCTTCAGAAAATTTCTGTCCCATCAGTCATTAATACATTTCTTAATTATACATGTTAAGACTATGTGGACTTCCCTGAAATCTTTAAGTCAGCCTAACATAAGACCAGTGTTTTCCAAAGCACAGAGAAGGAATAGTGAACTAAGGAATCCAAACATATCTCCATGTTTAACCTGACTTTTGAAGTAGGTATTTTAGAAATGGATGATACTCTGCTCTAACAGCCAGGGTCACCATTGGAGCTCTGGTACAAGTCTCATACGCCAGTGCTGGCTACTAAAAAATATTGACTCAAAGTCTGCAAAGGAGTAAAGATGCAATTTAAAAATATATGTATCAGCGTTACAGCTCCACTGGAAAAGAGTCTGTAATCATCAGTGTTGCAACTCAATGAGGTCACTGCATCAAGCACCCGGAACTATTAACTACACACATTCACTTATTTTATGGGGCTGACCACTAACTTGTTTGACCAATAGCTGAAAGTATATTAGGCTTGTCTTGCTAGGGTGGGGTCTTCTGATTTTTGTGACGCGGTGTGGCTGACTGCTAGCTTGTTAATCAGTGCCTGCACCTTTTCTCATTATGGTCACACCTGCTGATGTTTAGACTTTCGTTTGGTTCCATCTATACTGCCAAGAGAAGGGTGTCCTTAATTCAGATTGGGCAACTGAATGAGGCAACCTGACTTAAAATGGCAGAAGAGCTAAGCTTGACCCTGATTGGGGTCAGACAGCTTGGTACAGCCCCATGCAAGATAGCTGGTCTTCTTGACTCTACAAGCTGCATATGACATGTATCAGAGAGTCCAGGGCTACCAGTGTACCACAGTACCTCAGATGGTGATGATGGCTCCCTGGAGCCACCATACCCTGTTGCTGCACAGGACCAGCCCAGGCAAGCAAGCTACATCTCAGAGTAATAGCAATACTGCGCTTTCTAACCCTCATGCAACATAGCCCTCCTGCTAACCACACAGTGGTGAAGAACTGTACGACAACCCTGGAGAGCCAATGTGATTCAGGAGCCACTGGGGAGCCACTCCTGCCCTACCAGCTTGAACTTAAACTACTCACCCAAGCTAATACCCAAACCTGCCTTAAATGCTGTTTTAACCCAACTTAGCTAACTGAGGTTAACCAACCTAGGTGAAGAATGTGTCTTCTATGTGTAGGGCTTACTGTCCAGGAGCACTTCATTACTGTGTTTGGTCTCTAAGCAACTTTTCTGACAGTGAGAATCCATAGATGACAGGCACTTTGTTTTTCTTATATCAAATGCATTTATTAAACAGGACTTGGGCCTTCAGAAGCTGACATGCTGCAGTTTTCTTTAAAACAAGGGCAGATGCAAGCCCTGAAATTTGAAGAATAGCTATGGCTTCTCACCAAATTCTCTCCTCTCTGGAGGAGACCACATCTCCATGGCGAAGTGGAATCCCAGTCTCAGCTCTGCTTGGTTCCTAACCTCTCTGGTAAAACTTCCTCCAGTGCCCCCAATTAGCACCAGTGTTGATGATGCCTGTAACACCTAGGCCCATCCAGTCTAGGAGGCCAAAAACGCAGACCAGAAGAAGAGCATACCAAAATCTTCACCACAGCTGAGAGACATGCCAGAAAAATAGCACATACTCAAGAAAGCCAAGAGGAAGGGGAGACCCAAGAGTGATTTACAGGCAGGGGATAGCAATTCTTTCTGGCATTGGCCTTGCTCCACTGCAGGATAGGATAGGGCAGGGTGTGCTGGGTGACAGCACCAACTGGCTGACTTCTCCTTGCATCAGGAGGTCCAGCAGCCTCTGCAACAGCTAAGCCCTGGTCACTGGTGACAGACCAAACGTAGAAGCCATGCCTGAGTTTCTGAAGAGTAACGCTCAGGTCAGGAGCTACAGCGTGGTCAGTTATAAGGCAGGAATCAATCCTGATTTCATATAGCCCACTGACAGCTTGCCACCCTCCCCAGCTCGTATCCATTGTGAGCAAATGCAAAGACGCCATATCCCATTGCCCGTTGCTTAATCCATTCCTTCCTGCCCCACTATCAATACAATAATGAGGAGACCCACCCACCGGGAAATCCCCCTTTAACACCCTGCAAAGGAACAGCCAGATTTATCTCTATTGCTGTTCTGGAAAAGTAAATGAGGACTCATCTGCTGTAATCCCCCCTTAAGACTTCAAGATGAGGCCTGTGTTAGCATATTAGCATATATAGCAGCTCCTACGTGTGAAGTGCCGAGCTGTTCCTCCACGGAGGTAAATCACCTACCAGCACATTCTTCAGGTACCCTACTATCTCTCCCTGAAGACATAAATGACTGAGTCTTTGCAATGACTTGATAAAAATGCCTAAAATGAAGACATGGGCTTGAGGATCTCCCCGAAGAACGAATCTCATGAGTCACTGACAGCCTCCAGCTAGGGAGTTTGAGGCCCCTCCTTAAATGTAGTGACACACATCATTTCCATTGGCCTTGTTTTCTCCATGGCAGCTATGACTTCCTCGGTGTGGCTAGGAAATAGGTTTCCAGTCTGAGGAAAATTCTGAGATTTCTGCAACTGCTTGGGGCCTGCACTGGAATGATAAGGAGACCTTCCAAGACTTTCACGAGAAAACCCTGTGGACAGATGCCATCCCTAGAGCAGCTGAGGGCTCGGGGTGAAGGTGTTTGCTTGGCGGTCACTGCTGTTCTTGAGGCTTTGCTGCTCCACACTGGAAGTCTTAAAATTTCTTAGGGAGCATTGGGAGGTGTTTTTGTGGCTTGTGGTGCACAGTGGGGGCTAGAAAGGAGTAGGGAGGCCACTGTCAGCACTGACTGGTGTGGCACCCTCTTCTGAGTCACACAACACTTTTGTGTCCTCGCTCTTATACCACCCATTGCGCACAACACACCCTGCCTTGCTGTGGAGAGCTGCTCTGGGCAGACTTTTGAACTAAACCACTATTACACAGTTACTTGAAATTGCTGGAGACCCGACTTTCTGACCCAGGTTGTGAATCAGATCTGGATGATGCCAAACTAAAGACTGGGTGATTTGATCTCAGCCTTTTCCCAAGACCCAAACCAAGCTGGTCTTCTTAGCAGAAACAAAGTCCAGATAACGTTTGCTCTGCTTTTTTGACCACTATTTCTGTGTGTTTCCTTTATTTTGGTAGTCCCTGCCCATCAGGGAGCAGGAAATACTGAGGCATCTGTTAAGCTCCTGAATCAGATTGTCCACTATAGAAACTTGTTGTGCCCTGCAATTTGCAAACCCCAGACTTTTTACCCCTCCCAGCTAACTTTGAACACACATCCATTTAGGGGGATGCATTTTCAGGCCCATAACCATCAGAAACTTCATTCTGCCAGCACAAATCTCACTGTTTCCATACTCAGTCCTGCAAGTCTTTTGCTGGCAAGTCTGGAACTGCACTGAAGAAGTGAGCCATTTGCATGATTAAAGGTTGCAGGACCAAGCTGATTAGAAAGTTTCAGCAAATTCTCCAGTCGGAGCATTAGCACAGATCCACTAGGTGAGGAGCTGGCTCTAGGTACGTAGTTGGCTTCTCCTCAGAGACGTGGAGTAACTTCCACTGGTTTCCACCGAGAGCTGGAAGTTCTCAGCTTCTCTCGGGATTGATCTCTGCACCTGCAGAACAAATGCCTGTAAATATTGTTGTGGTTTTGGTGGCTTTTTATTTATAATATCAAAACTTGCTGCTTTGATTAGAGATGGTGGGGGGAGGGGGAATCTGACAGTGTTTTCTGGCATTTAGTCCCTAATTGGAATATTCCCTTTGGGTATTTAAAAAAATATTAAATTGGCCCAGATTTTTTTTTATGAATAACACTTTAATTAAATTTTTACATATTAAATGTACATCAATCGAAATACTTAGACAAATAGCACAAGTGTTAGTCATGTATAAGCAGAAGGATGAATCAGTCTAAGACTGTGTATGTTAAAACACCCTCTCCCTCCGCTGGCGCATGCGAGAGGCTGAAAGGCAATGGAAATGAACATGAGAGATGGAAACCAGTGAGAAGAGATAGCATAGGAAAAGGCCAGGAGAAAGGAGGGGTACCCAGTGGGATTAGTAAGGTATGGGATCCCTTGTTCATGCAGTGACTCGGGCACAAGACACGGAGTCAAAGGACCCGAGCTCGGTTCCCAACTCTGCCACTGACCTGCTGGGCAACTTCACGACGTTACTTCGTTCTCCTATCCTTCTTTCATTTCCACCTCCTTCTTTGCTTTGCCCGGGTTAGTTGGACAAGTTCTTCTCCGTGTCCACTGGGGACAGAGCAAGAAGCCATAGGCTTAAACTGCAGCCGGGGGATTTTGGTTAGACCTTAGGAAGAATGGTCTAACGGTAAGGGTAGTGGAGCATGAGAAGAGATTGCCTGGGGAAGGGGTGGAAGCACCAACCTGGGAGGTTTTTAAGAACAGGTTAGACAAACATCTGTCAGGGATCGTTTAGGCAGAGTGGATTCTGCCTGTGGGCAGAGGGGTGCAAGGTCCATGTCTGATTTTTGTGATTTGAAGTTTTTCCGGAGCAGGGGCTGAGCCTGCGTGTGGGTTAGCGCAGTGTCTCCCTCTCAGAGCAAAGTGCTGACTTCAGTGGGAGAGTCTAGACATCAGTTTCATACAACATAACAAGAAGCAAGGTGTCTCAGTAGAAAAAGTAAGGGGGTTTTTTTGTGAAAAAATTATGCCTATACCTAGATGCAGCCCTAATAATGATGGTTTGATTATTCTGCCATTTCCACTGAATCAGATAAAGGATTTTTCTAATTTACACCAGGCCAAGAGGAGAGACAGGCCCAATGTTGTTCTGCTGATGGCCAAAATACATTTTTTACTTTACCTGAATTATTCAGGAACTGATTTTCAAAGGCTTTTCCTAAGGGTTGGTGGTTGTTCTTTTTCTTTTTTTTTTTCTTTTTTTTTTTTGCACTTTGGGTATCACCTATCTCCACTCATTACATAGGGCAGCAGCAGTGTTACCACCATGGGAGCTTGTATTTAATAGCAAGAGAAGAATCTTTAGCAGCTCCCATCCCAGGAGATCGCCAAATGCACAGCTTTGATTTTGTTGCTGTAAGACAGGCAGGGATGAAAGTGATGTGCACTGTTAGTAAGCCCTTAACATACTGGGTTCCTCCAGCAGTTTGGTGAATGCTTTCCACTCCCATTAAAGTCACTGACAGCAGTGTATGCAGAACAGGTCATCACCCTTCCCCTCCACCCCAAGTTAATATGTTGGATAAGGAGTCATGCGTCGTTCCCACCAAAACTGGAGAGCACACACCCATAGCCGTGGGGTGTGGATGTTGTTTAACAACCCGAAGCAGAATTACACCAGCATTTAGGGTGCAACGTCAAGCACAACGTTGTTTCCAGTTGTCAGATACGAAGGCAGGGCTGACATAAGAGCAAGAAGGCATTTAGTGAATTAAAAACAGCAAGAATGAGAAGTGCAGGCTGGCAGGCTTAAGGTTTCTTGCTGTCGGAGTGGTGAAGTTCTGGAACAGCTTCACAAAACCAAGCAGAAGAAGCAAAAATACCCTGATGGCATATAGCCTGAGGAAGGGAAAGCTTCGTCAAAGCAAATGTTATCATTTGGCTTATGACGGGTTAATATAGACGAATACAGAGACAGAGGCAGAAACAGGAACTCTGCATTTCTATGAAACAAAACCCACAGCACCTGCCTCTTCTTCCACTGGTTCGCTACCCCCATCTCCCTTCAGAGAAGCTTTAATCACCACCTGGAAGTTATTCACATTCTGGGTGCCCATCGTTTTCCTTGCCTTGGAGGGTGAAACCCATGTGTAGTTCAGAGTGGAAGAGATCGTCTCCATAGGAAAGAGCCTCCATAGTCTGCACATGTACGACTCCTCTAGCCAAGAGAGCTGACAAGTGCATGACACGGGGCTGGGCAAGAAAACTGCATCTCTGTAATTAAGTAGGTGGGCGTTATGCAAACTTAAGAATCCTGGGCAAAATATGGCAAGCATAAGATTAATGAAACTGGCTCATTTTATGAATACAAATGATGACTGGTTGAGAAAGAGTTGTCTGGAGGCGTTTGGTATCCTTTGCTTCTACAGCAATTCTGTTTTGAGGTCAAGTAGCTACCTCATGCTGCAACAACTGCACTCTAGCTCTGACTTGGGAAGGGATCATGTAGTAGGGGACTGAGGCTTGACAGTCCTGGCATCAGTCCACAATTTTGAAGTTGTTTTGGGGGTCACTGGTTCAGAAATCTGCGTGGCTTGGTGAGGAGCAGAAACTGCCATGTCTGAGAGCTTCTTTGTGGGCATCAAAAACTCAGACCATTCTCTTAATCCAGGTTGAAAGATGGTTCCTTGTCCCATCACTAAGAGTATGTGGCACTTGTCTGCATCGTGAGATGAGACCTGTGTGTCACCCGCATCAGTGGTGTGGGCACAGGCACACAGGTGGACAGTCATCCGCAACAAGTAGCCCATCCACAGTAGTGGGGGGAAGGTAGACAAGCAGAAACTGGGTGGGTTTTATGAATAGTGGAGTGGCTGTTAGGGATCAGAAGAAAAAAGGAAGGTTTTGGTACTGTACTAATATAAAAACAATTATTTGGGTAAACACTGAGTGTAATTTCATTCCACATCTATGATCCAAAATAGTTTGTTTCAGTGTTTTAAATCACAACTAGATACAAGTCAGGCGTTATTATTATTATTATTATTATTATTATTATTATTTAACTCCTATCTATAACTTGAAGATGAAGATGAAGGAAATGTTTCCATTTATTGAGTTTCTGTAGTCTTACATTCACCGAGAGCCCAAGCTCTTTGCCTTATCCTTAGGGCAACAGATCACCAGGTGGTCTCCTCACCAAGCATTAACCAGGCATGCTTTTCTCAGCCACCCAAATCAAACAGAAGACCCATTTTTAGTCCACCAGGATGACAGGCTAACTCTTTGTGGTTGCTAGTGTTGCTATTCTGATTTTGTCTTCCTAGAACTGAAAGATTTAAGGGAATGTCTCTCAGAACATGACTGTTAGTCCTAAGAGTTTCTGCAAAGGCTTGGTTGTGAGATTTATGCACTGCAAAGCTTGGGATCTGCACCAACTTGGCCCCAGTTGTGTTTATGGGGAAGGCCAAATATCCCTGGAAGGGCATAGCTATTTCCTCCAGAAAGGACGGTGTAGTGCAGGTCTTGTGGTTACTTTTTTGGTTGATTCAGCTGATAAATTTGATAGGTTGCCCACACCTAGAAGATATGCTCCATCCTGTAATGTCCTCACATGCACTCATTTTATGACGGGCAAGGACACAGCTGAGTGCAGCGTTAGACAAGTGCTCAATACATTTAGCTCCCTTTTCCGCTTGCAAATTATACAAGAGCTTCAACCGTAATCAGAATATCTGTCATCCAAAGCTTATCTCTTGACATATAATTGCCTGTAAATCATCCAGTTTGTGTCCGGTCCTTTTCAAATTTCTTATTCCTCTCTGTCTAAGTAGGATTGCAGTCCCCATTGCTTCACCAGCTGGCTTCATCCTTGAGCACTTGGGATCAGACAGCAGGAAAAGGATGATTGCTCTCTATTTCACAGGTGGGCAACTGAGGCAGAGGCAAAGACAGGGCAGAGGAGCTGCTCCAAAGCCATGCTGCTTAGTCCTGCCCAGAACTGAGCCCCTTATCCCTCAGGAACCACAGATACAGCCTCCAAACCATGCTTCCTCTCAAGGGCTATTTATAAAGTGGCTTTTGTGCTCTGGGAGTTGCATAAACTTTTCTGCCTCCTCAACTGGCTGAAACTGAAACCCACAAAAAAAAAAAAAAAAAAAAAGGCCAAAGCCTACTCCAGGAGGGTGAACAGTTCCCCTGCAATTCCACCAGCACCCCAAATCCACTCCCTTTCCCAAATCGAGCCTGTAAAGCAAAAACTTTTGCAAGCAGAAAAATTGCTTAATTGCCTCAAATTGATTCCATGGTTTTATTAAGATATTTGCCCAGCTCTATTATGGTTAATTATTTGTATTACAGTAGACTCTGAGGCCCCAAGCAGAGATCAGGGCCCCATTGTGCTAAATACTGTACAAGCACATAATAACAAAATCACTCCTTGCCCCAGATAGCTTACAATTACATGGAGAATTGCAGTGGAAACATACCACAGTTGTAACGCTCGTGTGAACACCCTTCCAGAAAGGCAAACGTGCATTTTGAAAGCCAAAAGGGACCTTCATGAGGGTCTGGGTTGCTTTCATTGTGCATGCACCTTGCAGCCCCTCTTTTCTTGTCGAGCTCCGGTGGGAAAAATACGGGAAGAATATTGACATATAACCAGCGCAGGAAGGTTTTGTGGTGGATAGGCAGGGCAAAACAGAGAAGAGGAAAGAAAAGAAGGAAAAAAGAAAAGTTCCTGTGCTGTTTTCCCCCTCGTGTTTTACTTCTGTGAGCCTCCGAGCTCTCAGCTTGGAAGCTGGGCTGCGGGAGGCTCATGAGGGAGCTTGTTTCCCTGGGGATTTCCAGCCTCATTTTGCAGACTCAAAGTATTTCTCTGCTTAGGTGAATGTTAAGAGGAGCACACAGCTTTTAACCAACCTCTTGGAGACCCTGCACCTGCCGCCGCCGCTGCTGTCCTCCACTTCCATGCGGAGGCACGGAAGAGGAGCAAAAATGCAAAAGGGGAAACCTACCCTTCACCTTCCCCCTCGCCTGCTTGTCTCCAGAGTCGAAGCTCTGCGGCTGAATCCGTGCACGGGAAACCTCGCAACTTGAGGGGTCCAAATTAGGGGAGCTTTCCCACACCTGCACACTGCCAGGATGGGGCGAGTTTTGAGGCCTTTTTAGCTTTGCTGGAGATAGTCTCCAGGGCTGGGAACGTGGCAGTTTTGGGATGACTCAGGGTCTTCCTTGCACCCGAGCCACTGCTGAGCACTGGATGCCCCTCTGGGCTGCTCGGGAGGCACCTTGTAGAGAGACGCACGTCCCCGTACCACCAAACTGCTGTGCTTTCTGCTGCGTTGCAGCCCAGTTCTGGTGGGAGTCTAGGGCTGAGAGGACGTGAAAGGCAGCAAATTGTACCCAAAAACAAGGGGAAAATCCAATTGTTCCCAAACACTAAACTCAGGCCTCAAGCGGAGCGGGAAACTCCGGAGATAACTCAGTGTGTGTGTGTCTGTGTGTCTGTGTGTAAAAACGGCCTTGCAGAATACCCCAGCTTTAGCAGGGCTTTGAAAAAGATCTGGGTGGTGATTCAAAATCCAGGTTATGACCTGTGACCTTTGGATGAGAAATTGTTGCCATTTAGGATGTGTTAGGAGGTCCATCCTTTTCATCAAATGCGTGTTTCTTCTTGCTGCGGGAGGCAATCACACCGGTATATCATTAACTCGCAGAAAAGGAGGCTGTAAAAGAAGTTGATGGGGGACCTTAGCCCACACCCTGCTGGGGTCTGCTCAGAGCACAATATCCCAGCGACCATGAGATTAAGCTAAAGAGAAAAGTGAAAATGCTTTTCACGATTCACACGCCCTTTAGATTGTTTTATTAAACCATTTGAATAGGGATTTCCCTTTCGGCCGACAACGGGGCCCGGCCAATGCATAGTTCTAGGTTGCTATGACTTAGTTGGTGCTGGCTAATCACAAGTGAGGGCAAATTTCATATAAAATATCTCGGGCCATTGTCAACCTAATGCGGCGTGACAGTGGCAGCACAAAGGGGGATTCATTCACCCCAGCAGGTAATAAGGACGATTTGCCATACCAACCAGGCAGTCTCGAGGGGGGCTGTCAAATACGATCAGAGCAGCGAAATGGAGCCTCACATTCCTTTCTCAGGTGGGCGAAGGCGATCCTTTTGTTCGGCGATGTTGCTTCTGATAACAGAATACAATTATTTTTTTTTCTTCCCCGTATCCTATTGACCGGCGGGGCTGTTTTGCATAGCGGTCTTTGGCGCTTGCCTTTTTCTCTCCCGTGCCTTTTTTTTTAACAGGCAGAAGGGACCCTGATGATCCTTTAACCTGATCGCCTCTGGATCGCGCCCCGGAGAGTTTCACCCTGGTCCTTCCCCGCTCCTTTTCCGCCTTCCCCTTTCATTAAGGAATCGGGATTGCCGCAATGAGCGCGCTGTAGCTCATCTAATAACCTCCGATTGGCACACAGCTTCCTTTTGTCTACAGCCTTCCAGGGACATCAGGCCATTGGGGAGACCAGGGGTCGGGATAATTCAGGGAAGTTTGACGGGCTAAGAGAGCTCGGCCATTTCGGGACTCAGGGCAGAGATGCAATATTCAGAATAAGGCACTTAAGGGGAAGGGGGGGAGGGGTCAGGCGGAGAGCGTTTCACGCATGACCAAACCAGCAGAAAGACAGATAAAACGTGCTTGCATTAAGCAGGGTAGGTAAGGAGACATACATGGCAATGATTAGATAGACAGAGAGATAGGGCGATAGAGAGCGAGATAGAGGGATGTTTGCTTTGCAGGTATCAGGCTTGGGTTGCTGATACCAGACTGTCCCTCCTGATTTGCCTATCTTGGGGGTCTGGTTACCTACGATCACCTGGGGTTATTTTGACAGTAGCTAATTAGCGAGAGCATTCCAGCCCTCAACCTACCCTGCCTCCACCGGGCCCTGCCGGCTCGTCGTGTGCACTGGGCCCTGCTCCCAGTGCCACGCACGAGACTCCCGGGCTGCTCCGGCATTGGACAATCTGGCTCTACCTGTTCCGGGGGCCGCGAACGCTTGGAAGAGCCAGTGCCGTGCCGGAGTTTGCAGCGTGGCTGCTCCATGCAACAATAGCAATAAGCAACCACCGCCAACAACAACAACAACAACAAAAAACCCACCGTTCAGATGTTTTAGGGGAACTTGGCCTCCAGGATTTTACAAGCCATGTTAATCCGACCTCCTTCAATCCAACATTCCCTCTTATCTGTATTGCCTTCATGTTCCCTGGCAGGAATTGCCCACTTAATAATTTCCCTCCGATGATCTGAAACACAGTTAATCTGATCAAATGTCTTTTCAGAGCCTTTCATCTTCCCAGGGATGTGTTGACACTAGCACATTGGTTCAGAGGAAACAAGAACTCAATCAGAACTTCATTCAAAACACAGATGGGACCCAAAGCTAACCTTTCCTTTAAGATATGCAAAAGTGTGGTTAGCTTCTTGTTATTATGTTCTGCATTTGCATAAGTCTTTGCATTTGGGGGCCTGATTTTTAAAAGGATAAAAAAGTCAGACAAACCCTGGAGCTGGATTTTGATGAGAAAGAGAACAGAATCAGCTGGGCATGGAGTTGGCAAGGCTCTTGGTGAAGAAGGGCAGAGACTGTGGCGTCACACAGAGCCAGGCATGGGGTTTGGGGGGAGCTCCTAGCTGACATCACTTGCTGCAGTATATGTGTGCTGAATCCTGGCGTGAGGGAACTACATTTCTCCCACCACCGCTGCCTCTGCCTTGGAGCCTCCACCACTGCATTTCATGGTCAGATCTAAAGTCTCAATYACCTGCAGCCCCCTGGGCTTGGGGTTTTGCAAAGCAGGCTTCCCCAAACTTATGAATCCACTTGGGAAACGCTGCTAAAGATGAAGGGACAGACGCGAGACAAGCGTGCGTGCCAGACAAAGGCTGCAGGTATTTGGGTCTCACCAATGTATGGCTCCGAGCCATTCAAGTCATAGTCTGTAAGGCTATGCTGAGATTTCAGTCTTACAAAGGGATCTTAGGGGAACGGACTCAGTGCTCTTTCTGCGTTCAAGGGATCCCGTGCAATCATTTAGGCCCTGCTAATATGGAAGAGATTGATGGGGCTTGCATAGCTCTGGGCACATCTTCTCTGTGCAATGCAGAGCTGCTCTGGAAACTCCTGTAGCTACTGTCAAGACCTGCAGTGGCTATCATGTCAGAGGAGGTGCTGATAAGAAGGTAGCCCTATCCACATAGCACAGCACACAGGCAGATTTAGGTACTGATATTGTCCTGGAAGGCCCTACTCAGAAAGAGTGAGCATCACTCCTGGGGTAATAAGGCACCATGCTCTGCTGGGTGAAATGTCCTCCCTTTTGTCCCTCTCCTTTGTAATGTTGTAGACGGGAAGAAGACTCAGAGCTCAGGCTGTAGGTGGTAAATTCATCTTTTTCCCTCTGTCCTGTATGGACAGTATGCCAGATCTGGTCCGTGGTGTGAACCAGTAGTGATATAGATGGATTGTGAGCCTGAAAAGCCTACAGCAATTGCCATTTTGAATGAATCCATGAACATTCCTTGATATATGTGTTTAGTGCATTTTTGCAAAGAGAGAAACTGAGGCAGAGTTGCAGAGTTGCCCATGTCTTTGCTTAGTGGCTGTTGCCACTTCCCAAAGCCTTCCTAAACCCCCCAGAGCCATCTCACCCTTCACTAGCCGCCTTCCTGAGTGACGCTGCTGTGATTGAGCAGAAAATCAGAGCCAGGGCACTCAGCTACTTTGTGTTTAGACTTGGAGGGACACCAAGTAAAGAAATTAAAGCTTTTAACAAGCTCAGGTTCTCTTCCTACCACTCTCACTCTGGGAAGCATTTTATAGTCAGTATAAATATAGCACGTGCTGTTGAATTTGGGAATGCGCTCAGCGCAATGATTTACCCTCCCACCAGGAAGCCTGACTTCTCCCCTCCTTTCTATAGCCCTTCTGTTGAACACATTCAAGGCCACAGCTCCCTCCCCTCCACCTTCCCTAGTGGGTGGAAGGTGCATCTTTAAAAATAAACAGCGAGCCCTGCTCAAAGATCCCCAAATCAGCTCCCCAAAGATTTTGAGGATCCTTCGGTACCAGGACAGGAGATGCTGTTCCATGAGTAAAGGCGCCCAGGTTGGCAAGGCTGGGTTGGGGGAAGTATGAACGCGGGAAACAGGGGTCTCTTTGGAGTGGAGCTAAAGCAAGGTTGAAGCTGAGCCAGCCAGCTTATGTAAAACCCTTTCAGTTGGTTTATCTGAGATGGGATCCTCTATTGCTACAATCGAGAGGAATGTGGTGAAACTGAAGCTCGCCTGCCTCCGAGGCCGCAAGAGCCAATATTTTGTTTCCAACGTTCCCAGTATTTTCCCCACAAGCAATGTCAGGCTCACAGCAGCCGTGACACCTCTGTGATCCTCCTCCTCCTCCCTTTTTACGATGGGAACGACTCCTGTTCCCCTCCAGCGCTTGGGCACTGTCTCTGCGGCATGGATGGATCTGTCAGCCGGCATGTGCTAAGGGGTTCCTTGTCTGCTACAGTGTTCTGGGCTGTTCTCCATATTTGCCTGGTGCTGTGCCAATACTTAGTAATTCTGATTGGCAAATGATATGTGTCTTTGTGATCATAAAAAAGTCTTTAACATTTTTTTCCCCCGTCCCTCCTCCCTTCCCTGGGGAGAAATGTGTCCTGCACTCTGAGATATGACCCCTACTTCCGTTCTTTGTCACGTTTTCCTGAGGAAATTGGTCTAGTGAGAGCATCGTAAGTCAGGACATCATTCCTATGTCCTGAACCCCTGGTTCTTGCTTCTGAGGGACCTGCTTGTTGGCAGGTTTAGCAGAGAGGCCAGCTGGGATGAGGGACGAAAGTATCCTCTTTCTCCTGATATCTGGGACAGGCAAGGCTGCATTGCTGCAGGTGGGACTTGTCTATCCTGCACACAAATTTTGGGGTCTTCAGGCAATGCCATTCATGTTAGTGCAAGCCAATATCCATCTCTGTGTGTATTTTTGCAGCTCCTGTGATCTCTGACTCACCAGCCCTGCTGTATTTCACTTCTGCCATTTAGAAAGTATCTGCACTTCCAAGGCTGTCAGTGTGGGCCTAAAGAAACCCCACTTCACCAGGGTGTCACAGTTTACTGAACTTCCAATGAGGATTTGGCTCAAGGGACCTCTGAAAGGTGTCCTTCAGAGCTGAGATCTTCCTTCAACCTTGTCTTCAGTGCAGTTGCAAGCAAGAAAGTGGCACTGACTTTTTTTTACGTTCATCAGTACTTCAGCTCTTGCATCCATGGTCAGGAGCATTTGGTATTAACCCCTCCTGGCATCCTCTTTTTCCATTCAAAGTGGTGCAACATGGCCTTTCGTTCAAGCCCTTCTGGTTTAGCTTTTATCACGGAGGTGTTTATGGGTGAACCTCCCCACGAGGGAAGGATGTAGCTTGAGTCACTCGGCTTCTCAGACTCTCAAAGCCTTCTTCACTAATTCCTCATTGTCTTCTTCTGCTAGACAATGCTCTCCTCCCATTGTAACCCCCTGATCTCTAACCTGAGAGAAGGACCCCTGGCCACATTAATCAGGAGGGAAATGAGCCATTAGGACAGGTCTCCAGTGTGAGAGGTCATGCTGCCTCCAGATACACTTACCCCAGAACCACAAGCGATAACGTGCCCCCAGTTTTGCTTCCAGTTTCTTGCCTCTTAGAATTTGTTTATTTTTTGTGCATTTGTCTGTTTGTTTCAATCCAGATCCTATGTGATGATTTGCAGTCACCCCACTGCAGTATCTTTCCTATTGTAGGCCTAGTAGTAGGATCCTTTATTCAGAATAAAGATGCTAATGAAGGCTGGGAGGAGTGGCTAAGGTCTGGGGTGAGTTGTTTTCTCACTCTTTCCTTCGCTATCAGCATCCCCAGAAACAATCTGGGCCAATTCTTTTCTTTTTTCATGGTGTTTATACATCATCCAGCCCAAAGAGGCCCCAACTAAGTGTTTCACTACAAGGGCCATCTTTTTAAAAGGATGGTGATAAACTGAAGTAATCACCAAAAACATGCGGGGAGAAGAAAACTGCTAGCAGAGCCATGATTACCCACTGAATGGGCATGGCAGGTTCTCCCATGTGTGAAGTCTTTAAATTAAGACTGGAGGTTGAAATCTCCAGAGTCCATATATCATGTAGGAGTCTAAGTTCCACCAAAATCAAGAAAATTAAGATTGCCCATAAAGGCTCCAGCCAGTTTAGGAGTGTAGCTGGCATCAGAGGTTTGGCTCTGTGGCCAGTGGGAAACCATTAGAGCAAGGCCCATCTATGCTGCTTGGCTATGTGTCCTCCAGGCTGCTGAGGTCAGCTTCTTACAGGCCAGAACCACCTCAGGCAAGACACCCTTCTTTCTTTCTTTCTTTCTTTCTTTCTTTCTAAAACCATACGGGTCTCGCGGCTTTCTTTTAAAATGTGGTCAGTGGAAACAGTGGTGACCCCTTTCTAAAAAATTGCTTAGTGCTTAGAGCTGTGGTCCAGGACGCAAGAGTTGCAACTTTTGCAACTACTGCGGCTCCCAATGCATCTGAGAGTGGGTTGCATTGCCCCATCCCAGAAGCCTGTTGTAACCACCAGGCAACTGCACAGAGAGGCAAGACTTCAGGGGCCAAGAGTGGAGAGAATAGCGCTCAGAACTATGGTGCAAAGGTGGTAAGAAAAGGACTGTAGGTTTTTAAGACCAAAATATACCATTATGTTCCTTCTTCTGCTTCACCACTGTCCTTCTTCCCTCATATCTGGGACATCTGCCTGATGTAGGGTTAGTCATTCAGAGAAAGATTCAAGGAAAATAAGTCACTGTCTGAGCAGCCAAACCCACGAGGCCAGTTTTCGTATATTAGACAGTACAGATATTTGTGTAGTTATTCATTTGCCTTCCTCATTCCTCATCTTGATGACCCATTGTTCTGCTCCAACACCTTCTAGCCACAATTCTGAAGACATCACTGATTTTAGCATTGCAGACTCCTGGGCAGATAAGTAGGATTGTCTTCAGGTATATGGATAAGGAAGTAGAGGCACAGACTGACTAAAGGATTTATGTATCAAAGATACATAAGAAATCTCTGTAAAAACAGGAACTCAAACCTTAGGACCTCATCCTCTGGCCTCTGAATTCTCATTATGGTACTGCCCAGCCATGACTTTTCACATCCTGAGATGTCTCTGCTGCTGAGACAGGGTGCTCAGAAGTGCTCTGCATGGGATGTTCATGCTCCCAGTTTTGCAGACCAGGCACTTAGGAAACTACACCCCCAATTTCCAGAAGTGACTAGTGACTTGGAGACATCTCCTTGTGGGCGCATCTATAAATAATGCATTCTGCATTGCAGAAGGCCCTCTTTAAATCTCAACACCCTTTTCACTGATAGTCAACCCCTCTAAAAGGGCACAAAATTGGATACCTCAGAGTGCCAGCCATCCAGATCTCTAGGCCTTAAGGGAAACTTGGGGGCAGGCAGATATTAGACAAGCTGAAGCCAGAGCTTTGGTGACCTTGTGCTGCACTAAAAACAAAGTGGTTAAAATGCTCTTAAGTCAACATCCCCATGAGGTATTAGTCTCCATTAACCTTCTCTTGCCAGATGACTTTCCAGAAGGTCTCTTCAAGTCATAACGAGCTGCTTGTCTCCTGCTACCAGAACCACCCAGAGAGGAATGAGGCGACCTGACAAATATACTGCACTTTCTTGTTATCTTTGCTAAGTCTCTTGCATTTTTATATGGCACCTTAATAACCCCTCATTTCCATTACAAGTGCATGCTTTCCTTCTGCTTATCTGTATCTCTATACACTCCTTCTCCATTCCTGCAGCCACACCGCCTCCGGCTACAACCTGGGGAGCACTCCAGAGCTCAACAGGGTCAGGTCTGCTTAGTAATCAGAGGGACAGTCCTATAACTTAGGTGGCAGGACGTGATTCACGCGATGGCGCTCTTCCATCTGCGTCAATATTGAACCCGGTGCCGTAAGTTAGGGGCAGGAGATGTAAACCCAGTGCCCTAATTTCATGAAGTCATTAAGAGATCGACGGCAACTTTCTCAAGAGACAAACTCCTAACCTCGGTGCCGGAGGCCAGATTTCAGCTTCTTTCTGCCTGCCTACATTCCCCAGGTAGTTACAATCAGATACAGCGCTATTTGCTTCCTGTTGTGTGCTGTTAAGTGGTGGCTGCACTCCACCCCAGGGGTGGCTGCATTTCAAAAGCGGAGTGATTACTGCATATACAGGCTGTAAAAGCCATTGGGCTCTTTCTGGGAAGAGGAGCGCCAGGTATAATCGGTGCTTCTTAAGGAAAATCATATCAAAACCCTCCTGGAGCTGAAGGCTGTCACTATGGGCTAGCTCCAGCAGAGAATTTAAGTAACGGACTTGGGATTTAGGGAGAAATTGGGTACCTGCGTCCCAAGCTGTGATCCTGTAATCCTCCGTTCAGCTGTTACCAAGTCCTGGAAACACTGAAATTCTGCAGACCCTCTGGCTGAGTGCACTAAAGCTCCCTGGGGTTCGGTGCCGAAACACCTCCACTGTGAATTCCTGGGTCCTGCTGAAGCCCAGGGGAATCCTAACCCAGGGCCACCCCTCTCATGCACACGCAGGACAGGGCTTTCTGCAAAACACTGTAGGTGCAGCTGCTTTCTTTTTGTTCATAGCATGGCAAGGCTCTGGGGCTCTGTCCCTGGCCTTGGCAAACTTCAGTTCAGTGGCTACAACGCCTACCCAGGTGGCCTGGGATCAGGTCTCTCCTCCTGAGGGGAGGATACCCCAGCAATGGGAGCTAACCTACACAAGCAATGTGAGCTAGCCAGCACAGCTATTGGGTAGAAGGGGGGAAGAAGAGGAAGAAGCATTGTCTTCCTCTTCTGTTCGTGGCAAAGCACCATGTCCAAGCACTCACCGATTGCCTGTATAGGCACTATACCCTCCACCTCCCTACAGAGGGCAAAGGGATTCATCCCACTGACTTATCCAGCTGGTTTCTGTGAGAAGTCTTTGCCTTTTACGGACCCCAGGGCTGATCATAGACATCCTTGGAGAACACCATACCAAGCCCCCACCCCAGAGGCTTAGTTTGTGGATCCCACCTGGGCAAGAGCAAGGTGCCAAGTCCCCAGTCCTTTTAGAACTGGGGCACATCTGGTCATGCTCAAAAGCTGAGCTTTCAGGCAACTCAGGAACTGTATGGTCACCAGCTGCAGGACACTGGGTTCCTCCAGGCTGGTCAGATGCTGAACAAGGGTTTTTCAAAATCACATTGTGGAACTGAGGGTTCCTACATTTTCCTTTTTTGGTTCTAGCCCTCAGTGACTTGCTAACCTCACGATGCACATTGACATTATGTTCCAGGACATTGCTCATACCTTCAGCTTGTAAGTTCATGCACATTATTTGATTTGCATATTGTTGTATTTGGTAGTCTTCCCAAAGTGAAGCTGTGATGCACAAGTTCTTGCTTAAACCTTCAATCCAGTTGGGACTGCTCTGCAAGCATGCAGTTTTGATTTCTCCCCAAGAACAATGTCGGCTTTTTGGCTTGGCATATTAAACTCTCCTCATGTTAGTAAAAGCTGGAAGCATCTAGAAGGTAAAGGTTAAGCCAAAATGCCCAGGGAAAGCTAAGATCAGCAAAATATAGTGCAGGGAAGGTTTAAGTGGATTTGTGGAGGCACCTCATGAGCTGATGCAAAGATCAGTTGAAGTCAGTAAAGTTGCATCAACTGAAAAACTGACCCTCTGCCTTCATGGCTCCATTTGTTCTAGCCCAACCACCAAAAGGTTTCAGAGACAACATGCTTTCTTAGCTGAATGACCTATGGACAAGAGGGGAGCTTGTGAGGGGGAGGAAACAGGATGTTCAGGGAGGCAGGTTATCAGATTCATTCTGTCTTCTTTGAGATGCCTCTAGGGGTTGAGAATAGCCCTTTTCATCATAAAAATGTCATGTGGCTGAGGCCAAAAAGCATTACACTGGTGTTTTCTGAAGTATGATGTTGAACTCTGAGGTCATTTCCAGCAAGCGAAGAAATAGAATGAGACTGAAACTGAAAACCAAAACCTGATGCTTGCATATATTTCCCATCTGCAAAGTGTTTTCAAAGGTTTGGGTTTCATTTCAGCACTGTGTGGAAAGAGCATAGGAAACCAGGAAGCTATGCTAACACTGAGCTGTCCTTCCACACCCAGGTTGAGCTAGGATGAAAGGGTGTGAAGGAGGTTTTCCACGGAGATCAAACCCCCTCACTCTCTAATCATGAAATCTTTTGGCTGATCTTATCCAGCATCCTGAGGTGGTGGGCAGAAAAGGAAAACAGTCCCCTTGGCAGAGGCCTCAATTGGGCAAGTGAGCAAAGCCTTGAATAGATGCAAGATGCCATATATTGAACACTGTCTCCAAGTGAGTCAGACAGCCTAGGAAAAAGAAGGTGGCTTCAGGATGGATGATGGGGGTCAAAGTTTATTTTACATAGTGAGGACCAGGGACTGTCTGGCCATCCTAACATTTTCCTACCTTCCAGCCATCAGCAGCTCTCCCATTCAAGAAGGAGTAAGTGCTTTACCTGCTGCCAGTCACACAACCAAGGGTGGAGACTGGCATTCACTGGAGATCGGCACTTTCCAAGTTATGTGAATGTGGCCCAGTTTCTGTTATCTGAAGCAAAGGCTTCAGCTCTGGGAATGGCTAAGTGCTGCAATTCAGGCAGATGCAGCTGCTGCCTTCTGCCCAGCCAGCTGGACAGAAGGCAGCCCTAACTAGGGGCTGTGTGATCTTAGTTGTCCAGAACTGTTAACTTCTGACTCTCTGCAAGATGCAGTCAGCTGATCTCAGCACCATTCTGATTTGACTACATTATTTCTGGATGGCTTGCTAAAACCAGGACAAGGTCCTGATTGCCTACAAAGTACCGTATACCATAGACCTATAGATCCGCTGAAACCCATTTCTCCACTGTTTTTTGTTTTGCCCTGGCCCCATCCTAAGACCTTAGTCAAAACTTCTTAGATGACCTCAGTGGGCTTGAATCAAGCCTTATTTCCTAGTGTAAGAAAATGTCCCTGGAGTAGGTGGAAGTCAGTCCACAAGGAAGAAAAGTCCCTGGCGTACTGCCATGTCCTCGAGAGAAGGTGTTCACAGTGCTGATCGTGGCCACACATGATCCCTTCACTGACAGCTATTCGTGGTTTCTCTCTTTCACAGCTACCAGGGAATCAGCCTTTGTCCATGCCATTGCCTCTGCTGGAGTGGCTTTCGCAGTGACCAGATCCTGTGCTGAGGGCTCAGCCACCATCTGCGGCTGTGACACACGCCACAAGGGCTCTCCAGGAGAAGGCTGGAAATGGGGAGGCTGCAGCGAGGACGTGGAGTTTGGGAGCATGGTGTCTCGGGAGTTTGCTGATGCCCGGGAGAACAGACCAGACGCTCGGTCGGCCATGAACAGGCACAACAACGAAGCTGGAAGGACCGTAAGGCCATTTAGTTTTACCTTACTCAATCTCCCCTTACTCATTTCCTACCTGCCACTTTAGAAACCTGTAATGAATAGTGGGAGGGACCTGAGGGGAATAAACAAACCTAAATCTGGACTGTTATCCATCAGAGAACAATGTTATGTGCCCTATGATAGTTCTGGACAGGGAGTTTATCAGTGGTTCTCTGTGCCTGATCTAAGGAGCCTAAAAGTAAATTCACCCACCCAGATGCTAACGAGTACCTCTGAGTCAGTTGCCCATACCCCTTTGTAGTGAATGTATCAAAACAGACAGTGGTAGGATGGGATTTCATCCCACCTTAAAGTAGACATTTAAAATAGCTCAGCTGAATGAAGCCCTAACTGAGCCTGTTCCTCTCCCTTGGCTGCAAGAAGGGGGTGCGTCGTTCAGGCAGAGATGTCTGTGCTGCAGACACCTGAAGTTAAAACAGATGGGCTGGAGTTTATGGGCAGGATTCAGCAGCTTAAACACAGGCATTTAGTGTAATGCGAGGTATCCTAAAGTATCCAGCCTGCCCTCAGCTGCTACTGTGAAAGTCGGTGGGTCTCCTGTAGGTCCTCTGCCAGCCCTGAGCTGGTGCCTTGGACTCCCCTGGAGCTCACAAACGTCATTAGATGCCTGTCCTTGGGCAACTGAGTCCTACTTTGAGTCTTCTGCAACTTGCAGGCAGGAGACATGGACCCAGAACTATAAAAGGACTTGGCTGCCTGAAGTGGGACTTAAGTACCCAAGTGTACAACTGCAATATCCTTGATTAATTACACAGACCCATACAATCTGCATCCATCTCTGGTTTTACATCAGAAATCCCCAAGTGTCCATACCACACTCTGGCTACATGTTGTCCAAAGGCTGTGCAGGGTGGAGAAGGCTGAATTGCTGATGTCTGAGGAGTGTAATACCATAGCTGCCCTTGCAGCCTTGCCCTTGCCCTTGGAACCTGCTGGATCAGGCTGTATCCCCCTGGAAGCACCACCCTGCTCTGTAGGCTTGAAGGTGATGAAGAGCAGGAGACCATTTCCCACCCCTCTTCTTGACACTGTTCCCAGGTTGTATTTAAAGAAAATGAGAGGGAATGTGACTCCGGTGCCTTCTGATTAAACCTGGACTCAAATCCATGCCCCAAAGCTGGTTAATGTTTTTTTCACTTTAGTCATTTGACAAAACAGATAAAGAGCTCCTTAAGCAGGAACTGAAAATACAAAGTCTTACCCACATCGTGGTGACTGCCTCATAAGACAGTGAATCTTTTCTGTAAGGTAGAACAATCCCTATAAGGGGGTGGAAATTGACTTTTTCATCACAAGAATAGCCCATAAATGCCAGCAGAGCATGCACTCTGGGAAACAATTTGTGAAATTCAGTCACAAAACTCTTGCTAATGAAGACCATGCTGCAGCTCCTGTGAGATAGCATTTTTTCTCCAGTGGTAAACTAAAGATATTTTATCCCTCAGTGAAAGAAAGGTACCTCACTACAACCAAAAGAGATTAATATCATCTCATTCCCTTAGGAGCAGGCCTTACACATGCCTAGGAGGACACACGACTGTGCAGTGAGCCATAACAAAGCCACCACAGTTGCATTGTGCTGGGAGACCACTGTCCACAGACAGGCTAGGACTTCAGCATGAGCTCCTCAGATGGACATGGTCAGAACCCTGTGGAATTTTTCCACCTCACACCTCTGGAGAGCTGGTCTGAAAGGGGGGATACCAACCTTTGAAATGGAAAACCACCAGAAACAAGAAATGAAGATGAATATAAGAAATAATGTGATTTCCTAAAACACTGGCCCATATTGTCCCAGGTCCCACAAGGTATTGTGCATTTCTGGCGGCAGTTACTGGGCAAGACTGCTGAGGTAAAGAGGACTGTGGGGAAGTTGGATAGAGTGGGAAGCAGGGATTTGCCTTAGATTGAGAATCCCCGGAAAAATCAAACTGTGAGTAAACATCCCTGGGATGTCAACCCTGCAGAGGTCTTTTTGCAGCAAGTCTTTTCACTTGGCGCTGAGTTATTTTTGGACATTTTGCAGATGTCAAAGATTAGAGAGTAAATGTTGCAGCATTATCTGAAATCCTACTGTTTTATAAGGTACTGGTATTTTCCATTCTCCCCATACCAGCATTCATGGGAGAGGTATTTCAGGTCTCCATGCTCAAGTGTTTCCAGCTAAACCTGAGCCATAGGCAATGTTGCATATTAGCTCCCATATGAACTCAAACCCTACCACCAGGCCAGAAGCTTTGATTAAGTTCAGCATGATTATATGAACCAAACATTTTGTGGTTCTCTCTCATCACTAATTACAACCTCCTTTGCGGCATGTGATACTCCGTAAATAACACAGGAAAGCACCTGGTGAACACCAAGGTGCTGATTCATGTCAAAACTTTTGGACTCAGGCTGGCACTAGTCTGTTCACGCACCCAGAAATTTGCTGATCAGTCTGAAAATGCAGATTATCGAATAATTTGCATAAAGCTGTCTCCCACCTCAGAATACTGGAGGGCAACCCCCTCTAGAAAACTTTGGAATAATTTAACAAGAGGTGAAAGCAAATAGCTGTCTTTTGAGATCAATAATCATGTTTCCATTTATCCCAAGACAGAATTTTATCTTGGAGCTTAAGTCTTTTAAAATCAAAAGTTGGACTTCTAAATTTTTCTTTGAAATGGTTTTAGAAAAATTGTAAAATTGGCTTAAAAATATGAATACATTACTTTTCTGTCTTCTGAACATAGCCACCAGCAAGGCTGGAAGTTTGTTTGCTTAAATAAGCACAAAAACATATGTTAAGGATGGAATACTGGGCTAGATGGTTAGGACATTTCTTATTTCTTTCATTTGCAGTGGAATAGCTGTATATTCTGCTTATCATAGTTCTGTTATTGTTTTAGCTGGCTTTTGTGTTCTTTGCTTCTCTACCTAGATGTGTCTCAATTGCATTCTTGGGTGAAAATACTGCAATATTCACACATGAGCATTGATAAGATAAAAATTAATATGTACAGAAATCACTTCAGCCCTCAGTGAAAGCACTTTATAGATGCTTAAACTTGGAGAGGGAGTGAGAAATAGTTACTGAAAACAACAACACTACCGAAGTTTATATCTGCCTGAGACCCAGCATCCATGCGGTGCATTGGCTGAGGGATAAGGTGATTCTTGTTCACGGGTATGTGAACATATCTATAAAAACACTACAGTTCTTTAAGAAATCCTTGATAAATAGCAGAATTCGATATATGTTTTGATTACAGGCTAATATCTTCCTTCTTCTTTGTCTTTCCTTTCCTTTTTTTCAGTCCATTATTGAACTCATGCACCTAAAGTGCAAATGTCATGGCCTCTCCGGCAGCTGTGAAGTAAAGACCTGCTGGTGGTCTCAGCCGGACTTCCGGGTCATCGGTGACTACCTCAAGGACAAGTACGATAGCGCCTCTGAAATGGTAGTGGAAAAACACCGGGAATCCCGTGGCTGGGTCGAGACCCTCAGGCCCAAATACAACTTCTTCAAGGCTCCAACTGAGAAAGACCTGGTTTACTACGAGAACTCACCAAACTTTTGTGAGCCCAACCCTGAGACAGGTTCTTTCGGGACCCGTGACAGGATCTGTAACGTCACTTCCCATGGGATTGATGGTTGCGACCTTTTGTGCTGCGGCCGCGGACACAACACGAGGACTGAGAAACGGAAAGAGAAGTGCCACTGTATCTTCCACTGGTGCTGCTATGTCCGCTGCCAGGAATGCATACGAGTCTACGATGTCCACACGTGCAAATAAAGCAGGCAAAATCCTTCCCTGGGCTCCAAGTGGAGAAACAGATTTGAGCCTACTTCCTCTGAGGTTGCAGACATGAGAGAAGTCTACTTTTTTTGATATTAAAGAATAAAAAATTTAAAAAAGGCTAAAACTGGTTGGATAGAATAGGTCTAATGACTTCTGGGCTATCCCAAGGTACATCTGGCAGTCATAAAGGTATGCCCCAATTATGCCTCCTGTAGGAGACAGCGGTTTCTTTAACTAGCTGATGATACAGACCTGGAAAGAAGAGAATCAGCAAGAGCATGGATTTGCCCTGCTCTCACCCACCTGAAGTGACTCATGTGATTAAGTGTCCTTTGAAAGACTTGCATCTTCCTAAAAATCTCCTTTTCCCTCAGCTAGGGAGAGGTTATGTTGGACAACAGCACTAAGCTTTCTGAGATCTATCTACATATCCAAATGGCCAGATTCTGTGTATAATATGAGCAACAACAACAACAACAAAAGAAATACAAACAGATAAGTTAATGAATTAAAAAAAAATGCAAATCCTCCTTTGTTTTTGCCCTGGAACCAGAGAAGTCTACAGATATGTTACAGAGCTGTAGAGTGGGCAGGCTCTTCGCATGAACTTTTTAGCATGGTAGCTTCTGCCAGATTTGACATAGGATGCAGTGACACCTGTAGAGATGGAGGGAGAGAGAAGGAGAGGGAGAGAGAGAACTGCTGATGGTTTCCTACAGATGCCCTATTGGCACACACGTGATGTGCATGCTACAGAAAAGGTCTTGTGCCTGATATGTGAAGTGAAGAGGACTCAGCATATGCAATGAGAAGGAGACAGTCCCATGACAAGAGACATTGCTCCGGCTGTGGCTTGATAGGTGACAGCCCATGAGCCTTTTTCTGAAACATGCAGTGCAAAACGAGTCTCCTGGGGCTGAATGCTCGCTGCTGGGAGTAGGACGCCTGGCTTCTCAGCATCCCAGCTCATTCCAGCAGAGGAGGAAAGGGAAAGTGTCCACCCTTCCCATCTCATTGGAGAACACCATAACTAACAGTGGAAAGTGCACTTAGTCCACTCCATCCACTCTCCGCACCTCGTGCAGGCTTCCCCCCGGGCACTTAGCAAAACCCTTAGACCACAAGTCTGCCTGGAATATCACTCTGAAGGACTGTTTGTCACCCATTAATTTACACGACCTTGAACAAGCTCCCCCTACAAGTTGGAACAGTTTCAGACTCTAGCCAAATTTGGATCCACATCTAATTTCTACAACCATTCCGGTCTATAAAACTGGCACAGGTTAAAATACACAAAACTCCAGACTCTGTACCAGCCAAGTTTAGGCAAGTTTGGATGCAGAGCCAAATCCCAACTTTTCAGCGCAGCCCCATCTCTGCTGTTCACCTCTGTCTCCCCTTCTTTGCGTGCAGCTCTACTTCTGATTTCAGTTCAGGATTGCCAGTTTACACATCTTAGCTCCTCTGGGGGAATCAGTGCTTCCTTCAGCTACACAGGTGTCCAGGCCTGAACCTCAGCCCGTCTCCTTCGGTATTTACAGCACTGTAACTCTACTCGTTGCTTGAGTTACTCCTGAATGATACAGGCATAAACAAGTAGTAACTCAAGCACGGAGCCTTAGCCTGTCCAGCCTCTGACACACTTGGCTCTTGTCCTCTTTGCCATATCCAAATCTTTGGGTTCCCATCTTAGGAACCCAATTATCCAGTCTTAGGATATTGATGGACATTTTTTTGTTTCCCTTTAGTACAGGAAGGGAAATGGGGCATGATATAACTCCAGTAACCCATAAGAGTGTTTTCATGGGTGGCAGGGCAATATGATCGGGGCTGTTGGCCAGTTAACATCTGGACATCAATGCAGTAAGCAGTAAGAGTGCTCTTCTCTCCCTGTCAGCTTATTCCCTGGAACCAAAGAAAGGAGTATGCAGAAGAGGCAGGGAGCAAACAGAGCTTAATCCCATCAGCGAGAAAACAGGAGGAAATGATGCCTCCAAGGTCTGACTCTGAGTCACGGCGTCTCCCAGGACTACTCCTAGGCTGGTGCAGTTCATGCATCATCATTTGTCTCAGGGCTGTGCCCAAGGGTGCAAGCAAGTTTTGCGTGTTGATGGAGGCACTTCTATCAACGCGCAGCAAAACAGCTGCAATGAAATGAGAGGAGAGACACAGAAGGGAGGGAAGGAGACAGGGAGAGACCAAGGGAGAAAAAGAAAGAAATGGGGAGAAAAACAATAGTATCCGTACATATTATCATTGCACCCAATAAATGGCCACACTCCTACTTGGTAGAAAGCAGTGGATTACTAAAAGCTCAGAGGAAGATGCACCAATGGGTGAATTCACAGCTGTTTTTATAATACAATCTGGGGGAGGGGAAAATCTGGTCATTTTGGCAAATAGAGAAGGAAACCACTGCAGGGGAAAACTGCCTCAGTAACCAATATTCAATCACAAGCTGTCAAGAAAGAAAACGCTGAAGAAAGCCACGTATGAGGTGGAAGGCATTGATAAATTGCAAAAGACGGGACAAGGGAAGTCCAGTTTATTTAATATGATTCTGTGCCAGCAGTCACAGCACCAGATGTTAGATGCATCCAAGCATGGACTTCTGTCAGTGACTGGTACCCCAACAATAAGGATGCAAATCATTACAGGTCACATTCTCTATCAACCCATTGACTTCACCAGGGTCACACCCACAACTAACTTTATCCTAATACTTTTGAGCAAGGTTGTTTCAAACTCCTCCTTTTATGCCATAGCAGTGAAGAAATGGATTGAAGGGTTTGGCTTTCTGTCATGCGAGCTGGATTCTGGCCCCAGCCCATTCCACAGCTCACTAACATCAACAATTTCTTCTTTTGCACCAGCATCAATGCCAACATCACTACCAGGTGAAGTTTTTTAGGAAGCACAGAAAAAAAAAAAAGAAAAAAATACACAAAACAAGGTGTTTGCTGAGCAATGGCTTATTAAGGTGAACAAACAGACTTTGACTGCGGTAGTGGAACTTATTTCACCTGACTATGTCAAAGTTAGGCATCTAGTCTCAGCTATTTATCTGTTTTCTTCTGCTAAGATCAACAGCAAGAAACAGCTCCAGAAGGTGATTCATCATAGCCTAGGATGGTATCTTAGCTACTCTCTGGATGTAATTCTGTGTTTCCTCTGACCTTAGCTGATGAGCTCATACTAGATGTTGAACTTTTAGATGGGTGCACTCTGATGACGTGAAGTCTACCATGACTCAAGGAGGTGAAGCTAGAATCTGATCATCAGCTGAGATGGGCTGGAAGTTGTATTCCTTCAATGCTGGGGTCAGATTTGAAACAGCTCAGTGGTCGGGGACTTCCACCCTATTCAAGGGATTTTTAATGAGGCCTATGCATATTTGTTGGTTTTATTATGTAATTAGTCATCCGCCAAGATGATATAGTGTGAGGGGCTGAGCAACTACTACTAAAGGCAATGAAAAACACCTGTGTGAATTCTGTTACTCACACCAAGTGCATCTGAGGGTCCTAGTCCTGGGTATGATCTTCCTACCCATGTGGAGGGGAGAATGAGATCCTGCTAGAGGTCTGGGAGCAAAGGACTCCTGAGTGCACACTTGAGCCCTGAGTCTGACTCCATGGCTTTGGATGAGGCACTTGGGCCATCACTAGCTAATAAACATGAAATCAGGAAGCGTATGTGGAAAACTAGGGTCCCGCTCCAGTGCCTACTCGAGGTGTCTCACTTAAAGGTTGCAACTGCAGTGGTATCAAAGATCAAGTCAGTGACGAGTGAGGTGCTGTCCCTCCCTACACATCATGATGCCTACATAAGGTATCATTTAGGAGGTGGTCTAAATACAACCCAAAACCTTTCTCTGCCTCAGATTCTCCAAATCTGTGAAAATGGTAGCACCTTTCTCATGGAGAGGACACATTCATTGCTTAGGATTTGACTCAGTCATGCAGGTATCTAGTGACATTTTAGGTGCCCTATAATATCCTTTTGGATCCAGTTGTTTCAGAAACTTAGGACTCCCAGAGGTTCTGTGTCAGACATACTAAATCTGGGCAGATATGTCAGAGACTGTAGGGTGTCCAAAATGGCACAAGATACTTATATGTAGACAGCTGAATTGTCCACTTCCTGTCTGGAAATGGTTTGCTGTAAAATTTCCCCTCCAGCTCAGTTTAGCTGGGTAATGCACTACTCTTTACTAAAAAGACACAAGATCATCCATTTCCCATAAATGGGACCTAGTTTACTCAACCTCCCAGACCCGTCGGTGCCCTCCCCTTGAGTCTTCACTTGTGACTAGGTTTGTCCTCAGGCAGATGGCTTGTATCATATGTCTGGCAGTACCAGGGAGAAAGGAGAAGGTATCATCCAGCCAAGTAACACAAATGTAAAAAGGAAAATAAGAAAGAAAGGAACATAATTTCTTTCCTCTTACATGCTGCTATCCAGCCTTTCCTTTAGCTGAATGGATGAGTTTGATAGGCCCCATCATTTCCACATTTCCATATCCAATCCCATTAAAGTCAGTGGAGTTATATGCAAGGGGTGAATTTGGCCTGATGTCTTTTCTTTCTATGAAGGAAATGGAAAGTTTAGGAGTTGTTGTTGTTGTTTTGGTTTAGTTTTAGGATTTGGGTTTTTTCTTTTTAAGAGAAAAGAAAAACATGGGGAGGGAAATGCATAACATTTCCTATTACTTGATCCCTAATGTACCTCTTTTAACTGAGAGTATTATGCCAAGCACTGAAAGTCTTCTCCAAAGCATTTTGAAGTCTCCAGAATTGTTTCCACTCCTGACACGGGGCTTCATGTGCAGAATTGCAACAGTCAGGATTTGATCTTGGAAGGGGACTGCAGTGACATCCACACCGCAAAATGCAATATGAAAGAGAAATCTCTGACCAGAAATCCCTGTCGCTGATAGCACCAACAACATTATCTCTGCAGAAAGAAGTGCTATAGTCTTAGCTGTGCGTTGCAGGACTTTTCTGTTAACCTCTGAGAGCAATTTCTTTTGCCACACCATCTAAAGTCCTTTTTGTGCTGCACAGTTCGTTCAGATCTAGATGTAGTTATCGGCTGGTGTGTTGCATATTGCCACAGAAATGTCCATGGAGTACAATACCTTTGTCACGTGTATTCATCTGTTTGTCATGCCCCCATCCTTCAATTCACATACAGGAGAACAACTTACTCGTCTTACCAGCTCCAGGTCACTTTTTTAGCTTCAAGGAGAGCTTTCAGTGCTGACAGCCTGGGACTTGGTGCTCCTGGGGATATTCAGGTTATGGCATGAGCACTCTGCAGAAGCTGGGAGTTGTGAATCCACTCCTGGGTTTTGTGCTATGGAAATTACTCTGGGCTTCTCTTGATGCCTCAATGATATGCTTCAGGAATTAAAAACAGGGGCCACTAAAAAGCACGAAGTCAAAATGACCTGCAGACACCAGCTGTTGCACCCAGTTAAAACTGATAAGCAGTTATCAGCTGCCTATAGGAAAAAGACGCCTGGCTCTTCCAGACACCCCCAGAACTGAGGCTGCCGAGAGGGCAACGCTCTTCAGTCAGTGGAGTGGTGAGGGAGACAAAAGGTTCTCTGAGATCCTTCAGTTGTGTGGCCAATTGGCTGTTTGTGAGAGGAGCTATAGAGAGCATTAGACGATGGTGAGAAGGTGGGCTGGGTGGGAGGATGCCCTTTCTGCTCTGCTGAGCTGCATTTCTCTCAGTCACTACCTCCCTCCAGGCTAAATCTTGGCTCTTGTAGTAGAGACTTCTTAGTACTGGAGAACATCTCTTCTAGATTTCCCTTTCTCTCACTGGGCAGCAGCAGTGGGATCTGGCTAGCTTTTTGCTGAATTATTTTCTTTACAGCTTAGCCCTCCGTGCTCATGTTTCCTGCCCTCTCTCATATGCTCCAGCTACTGATCTGTGCTTTGTCACTGCTAAGCAAGGGGACACGTCTGCTGCCTGGGGCCTTTGTTAGCCACTGCAGGGTGCACATGTTTGCATTTCATTGGAAACAGAGGCTCTTTGGCCTCCATTTTGGGAAAGAGATGTTTAGTCCTAGTTCCTGACACTGCCAGTGGCTGCATGGACCTGGGCAAGTCAGTCTACTCCCACTTTGCTGCAGTTTCCAGAGGTGTCTTTGATGCATCTCCACTTTGGAGGGGGAGATTTTCTAAAGCGCAAATAAGAAGCCATGCAGTGGTACCTGGGGGTGGGATTCAGGACACAGAGTGAGACACTTAAATGTAGGTAKCAACATGTGAGCGTGTGCCTAAACTCCCATACCGTCGATGACGATGGGATCCATTTGCCTAAATGTAGTGTCTAGGGCTGGATTGAACTAGTGAAGATAAGTGTCTAGAGCTATTTGGGATGTCCCAGGGTACCCCACTGGCTTCTAGCAGCTGCTCTGGAAGACTGTGGGTTTCCCTTAAGTCCCACACCATATCTGCCAGCCCCATGCAGATGCCTCAGAAACCCCGGGGCATCTCAGATGGAACTAGATGCATGTGCATGTGCAACTTACTCGAGCTGCTAGTCAATAGGCAGTGGAGGCTGGAGACCAATTCAGATGGCCAAATGTAGGTGTCTGCTATAGAGCAAGCTGAACCAAACTCTGGGCCCCACTGACTATGTTGACTAGGTCTCCATCAGATATGGGAGCACATAATGAAAATGGACAAGTCCCACCATGTTCATCTACAGGCAAAATCCTGCTGTTATGAGAATATCATCCAGACAGAGAGATCTCCTGAGGCACAACAGTCACAGGGTCTTCTCCACATGACTTTGTCTCCTCCTCTAGACCTTGCTTTCCTTATTCATGTTCTGTGGATCAAGGGAGGTCTTGGACAGCCCTGAGTGGAAGTGGAGAGTGGGAAAGGTGTGAGGAGATGCTTTCCTCATTGTCCTTTCTTTTTCCGAGTTTCTTCTCCTTATTTATTAGTATTTATTTATTTCTTACCACTCACTCCTCTCCACCAAAAAGCCTGAAGGCACATCTGCTACAGACATAGGCTAGCAAGCAGCCAAGTATCACCCGTGTTTTTGAGGGAAGGCACCATTTTGCCAGGGCTCCTTCCCAACATGCACTTGTCACCCGCTGCTGCTACTTGGAAAGCACAAGAGGCCCAAGCCTTTCCAAGGCAGACTCCCAAAACCTCCCGCATGTGATGAAATCCTCCCCCCTGAAACCCTGGTTCCCACTGACGTGCGTGCCTCCGGACCTGCTTACCCCACTGCCAGACTGTCCCCGACTGATCACAGTTCAGCTTTACACCTCTTATTCTCGGTGGAGCCCCACTTGATCTAGCTGCCTTACAGCATCACTTTCTGTCACTCCAGACTGTGCTCTGCCCAAACAGGACCTCTCGTTGCTTTGGACTATCTGACAAGCCCACCAGCAGTGTGGAAGGGATAAAACACAGCCCCGTAACACCCCGCGGAATCCCCCATGAGGCAAAACAGGCTTGTCCAGCCATCAAGGACAAGCATCTTCTTGTGGGTGGGTTTTTCACCATTGCCTTCCCTTCCCACATACTGTCTGCCTGATGACTTCACCCTGTTCGAAGCTACATCACTGTCTGTAACCCTTCCCCAGCCTGTCCCTGCCCTCACCCCACCTGAATACCCCTTTGTACAGAATGCATGTATGATACAACCTGAAATTCCAAAGCTATTGTACAAAGTAGGATTGTCACCTTTTTTTTTCTCAGTATTTTGTTAAGTCTGATGATTTTTTTATGATTATTTATTTTATGAATAAATGTATATATTAGTAAGAGTATATATTTGCGGAAATAACTCATCGGGACAGTGTTGTTGCTCTGCTGTTGTGCTTGTGACCTCATTGGCTTTTACCCTATTTTCTACTGACAGCACACTAGCGATGTCTTGTAACTGTTTTTTGTTACCCGTTAAGTTTGATAGATGTGTTAACTTTATAATGAAAATTAAAAAAAAAAAAAGCATTAATTTTAACCTGTGTCAGATATATTTTTCCCACCACTCCGCAGTTTCAATGAGATAATATTGCATATCATAGCCTGAAATACCACTGGGGAGACGTAGTGAAGAAACGCATCTTCCCCTTGCAGGGCAGAAGCTGTGTGCCTAGGGGCAGAGACACACAGCAGAGCCCACTTGAGTCAGTGCCATTTAACACATGCCCCGCTGCTGCGGTGGGTGACAACCCAGTTGCGAGTAAAACACATTCACTTAAATCCCCATGAATACATTTCCCAGCTGAGCACCACTGGGACAGGGAGAGCCAGTTTTCCTCCCAGAGTCCAGGTGCAATGTGGAGAAAGGCGGCCAAAAGAAAGACACCTTGCTTCGGATGTGGGGTGGACAAAGAGCAACCACGTAGGCAGGGACACTGAGAGCTGCTAACATGGTGAGACACTGCTACCTCGGCTTCTGACTGCTACAAAGAAATACTCCTTCCACAGAACAAGAAAAGACTGACATGGGCAAAACACTCACCATTTTGCATAACGGCTCTGGAAGTCTGTAATAAGTTTTGTGTTTGTTCTTCTCATTTTCTGCCATTTTCCTCCTCCATCAGTACCTTAGTTTGGGAGCTTGTTGGGTGTAGTGGTTCAACCACCAAGTCTGTAATCATGACAGAAACACGACCGGATTGCAGGGACTGAGCAGCAGGATGCAATTAGGTGGAGGCATTGCTGGCAGGCAAGAGGGGCACCCCATGTCCTTCCTTCCATTGAGGTCTGCACCATGGCTGGCCATGGACTGCAGAGAGAGAAATCTGCCTCCAGAAGAAACYCTGCAAGAGCCTTTCCCATTGCTCTGTCCTCGGTAAGGGAAGGCAGTCCCGTGAAACGGGCTCATTTGACTCAGGGAGCTGCACAGACTCTCTTTAAGGCTTTCAGTTTAGCTGAGTTGGCTGCAGAGGTGATGGCTGCTGGCACAGGGGGCAACATCTCCAGCAGGTCTCCTCTCCACATTCGTACAGACAGAAATCAGCCAGGCTCTGCTCTCAGATGCCAGGTTACCGACTGCAGGGGTAGAGAGCCGGCTATCCTGTCCTCTGCGGTATTGGGGTAGTCATGTCCTGCAGGTAGGCAAGCCAGACAGCGGGAGGCAACAGTGCTCAAATCAGTGCACCTCACCCCAACAGGGCAATGGATCAGACCCCATAAGTATTTTTGTAACCTTGGCCATTCACGAAGGAGAGGTTCAAACCAGCCAGCTTTATCCATCGCAGACTATGCATCTCCTCTAAGCTCGTCCTGGCTGATTCCTTTTTAGCCAACGGAGGGAGTGGGAAACATCCCAACATTCATCCAACTTGTTGAAAACACAGAGCCTAGGTGGGTTAAATAACTTTCTGGAGATGTTTGGTTTTCTACAGTGACTGTAAATGAGCACATCTATAAATAGAAAATGCACCTTTCCTGTGGGAATGCACAGAGAGGCAAATATCAAACTGTGCTGCCCCAGACAAAATATTCCTCCCACATACACCCACACCTTGCTTCAAACAACATAGGTCAAACACCACAGAGAGCTTTCAGCATACCGGACCCAGCATATTTTTCAGAAATAAATGATAAACATTCTTATCAAAGAGCCCTTGAGATAAGCTTATTTGTCAAGCTGTGTTGCCTGGTTTACCAGGTTCAAGCAAGTAATCTTTTTTGGATTAAATAGAAAAAAAAAAGAAATATGTGGACATCCCAGTCTCCCTTACCTTCTCCATGAAACCGTATGTATTCTTAACCCATATGGGACTAAAAAAGAAAATCTGGCATTGATAAGTCATTGTTTGCCCCATGACCTGGACTTTTCACCATCAGCTGAACTACGGAGGTTCTCTCTTTTGCAGAGCAGTCCCTTTCCTCTCTACAGTTAGTCAACATAGCAGAAGGTCACATTTAAACATGGCAGTGGACTTTGCTCGTGATAACCTAACCCACGGAAGTCACCTAAAAGTCATTCCACTACCAAGCAGCAGGTATTTAATACTCAAAGCCAAGAGTCTAACCCTGCCAGATACTGCATACCCAGAGCATAATTTCAGGACTGATGTGCACAGGGAATTAGGCACTTAACTTCCTTGTAATCGGCAGAGTTGAGAGATTAACATCTCTTTAAGAAATAGGACACTGCACTTGGGAGAAGGATCATTTCCCAGCAAATCGTCTGTACTKGGCTGACTGGAGCACTCCTCCTAAGCGAAACCAGAGCATGTGCACATGCCACACTGCTGATAGTACTGCTAGTGCTGATAGTACTACACTGCCTCTCATGAGTGTTTGTCATGCACAAGCAACCTTGTCACATATGAACAGTAACTCAAACCAGTCTGGGATGTGTCAGGCCTGTAGCACTCATGCAAATTGATCTGTACATGCACGGTGAGCCCAAGGCTTCTGAGAGTCCCCACAGCCTTCGTGCCTGTGCAGATCGCATGCCGAGGACCAGTCTGGTGGGAATAAACCATCTATGATCAGACGAATCTGCGTGTGAACAAAGCATCCAAAGCCTCCAGACTTGCCACACAGGCTTCACTGATCACAAGGGGTGGGATTCAACTCGCAGATTCAAACACACAAATGTAGGTGCCCACAGAGCCACAAATAGGCATCTTGATCCACAGTAGGTGCTCTAGAGTGTCCTGCAGGTACTGTTCCAGAACTTCATGGGTCTCCTGTAGGTCCACGTCATGTCTGGCAGCTCCATCTAGATGTCTCAGATACTCCAAGACATCTCAAAAGGCACTAGACTCATTTAGGCAAGTGAATTCAGCCCCATGTCCATGCATTTGAGCTCTGAGTTTCAAGTTCCCATTAGTATCAGTAAAGTCTAGAGAGGGATTAATTTCACCATAATGGAAGCACACACATCAGTGAATCACTCTCTAGACTCCACCAACTGGTAGACCAGAGGATCAGTCAGTTGCCTCATTCATTCACCTACAGCTGCCTGAGATCACTTAGGACATCTGTGATATCTCATGGGCTTGGCACATATAATGCAATAGACCCTTTTGGAGATCCTTGCCTTTCTGGATTGGCAGGTGGGTACCACGAGGAATCACCTTAGATGGTACTGGACACCTATGTTTAGGCAAGTGCACAGAGACTTAGATTTACACTGGATGTAATGGGAGTTTAGATTCTCCAAGCACATGTAGAGCTCACCTACACACTGCTGCCTAAATTTAGGAGTCTTAATCAGCAAGTTGAATCCCGCTTGAGCAATCAATCCAATGCAGCATCCTTTGAAGCTGCAAAAACCAGCAGAATGCAATTACTGACCAGCAGCTAACCAGGCCATGAAGAAAGAAGCTGTGACCCAGTGTAATTTGAAAGCTTTGCCATTTCATTTCTACCCAGCCTGGCTTTGGAATTTGCTTACTGATCTCTTTTATTTGCAGGTGTGGATTTTTTTTCCCCATCATACAGTCATTTGGAGGCACATAGCCAGATTTGCATTCCACAGGGCTACAATCCGGTCTGGGATTTGCCTGCGAGTGTCAACAGGTGAAGTGTTAACTAATGAACTTGGTGGTAGTGTTAAGGTGAGGTCAGCTCAGTTTTTCTGCAAGTTGGTTTCGTGAAAGGACAGCAGAGTTAAATAGATTTTAACAGTGATCTAAAATAGACCTGTGCTCTGGCCCTGACCCTTTGAAACCTTGTTCAATGGTCTCTGGTTCATGCACATCCTGACACCCTAGACTGCCTGCTCTTCCATCAAAGATGAGGTATTGCAAGGCTGTGGTGAATATCCCTTGTGCAGCACCTGACCTCCAGGAAAGAAACTGGCTCTATAATATTTTTTTCCTGGGACACATGAAACCACGGTTGTTCCCAATTCTGCTGTGCTGGTGTGTGTGGGCAACAGTGGTGGTAGTGGTGGGGTGCCACCTTGTTATGGTGAGAATTTCTTTCATGCAAGCATCCAAGGACGGTCTTGAACCTGTTTTTCCTGCCCTAATCAATGCTGTTGGGTTATGCAGACAGTGTCTTTCATCCAAGGAATATCAAGGAATGGAATAGCCTCAGTGGGAAACCCATCCCAGAACGGCTAAGCACTGAGGACAACTGGCGGCATATGGAAATCCAAGTGCAAGCCTCCCCTCCCTATCAGGCAGAGTATAGACTTGAACCTAGAGCCAATATCCTGGCTGAGTCACCAACAGTGTCTGAGTGACTGATAACTCTGGCCCAGTCTTGAACAACCTCGCTGGAATTTTGGTTTCAACAAACTGGTGCTTTCCAGAGTAAAAATGCTTCCTCCAAAATTGCTGCTCCCTCTGTTTCTCACGCTGCTCCCTCACAAATGATACACCTGAATTCCAAGTGCTTTCAAAAATAAAGAATTAGCTTGGGTCCCACCCAAAACTCACAGCAGAGATTGCAGATAAGAGTTTGGSTAGCTGATGTGAATGGAAACGGGTGGATTTTCTGACAAGGACTTTCCCCTGTCCACTTGGACTGAAATGACACACAGCCCATTCAAACACCTAGCAGATGGTTTTATCTTCCATATTGCTAACCGGGGCCAGAACAGCAGACCGGATTTTGCAGATTTCTCTCAGGCACGGTTTCTGCAGTGTCAGCCGGGACAGTAGAGTGTCTCAACTGAGTGGAGAGGGCAGGACAAGCAAATAGCTCTGAAGTGGGTAAGCAAAGGACTTTGGCTGATATGAAGAGCTAAACCAATAAGCGCCCTTGTTACTGGTTCAACCATGGAGTGGGAACACCATCCCCCAAGCTTTCCATGAGTGGCAGTCACCGGGGAGGAGTTTGGCACATGGAGGGCTGGCAAGGAGCTTACTTGTTAATGAATGATAATTGAGTGGTCCTCGAGAGCTCTGAATAAGTTCTCCAGCTGCCACTTGCTGTTACAGACTGGCAGGGACTGCTCGACACACCTCGCCTCAGCAGCAGAGGTTGTTCCTGCTGAGGAGAGGAAGGTTATACATTAAAAGGCAGCAGATGCTTCAGATTAGTATGGAATAAAATGCAACCCACAGGCTGACTGTGCAACTTCATTGAGTTATTTCTTCCTCCCCTTTAATTAGGATGTTCTGGTATCAGAGGAACACAATAAGATCCAGGTGTTGTTATTGTTATGATAGTCTCTATCCTAATCACACTTGTGACAATCTTGTGATATACTTGTAACCATATTGTGATGGTTTCTGTGGTGCTCAGTCATGGTTGAAGACCACCCTTAGTGCTAGGTGATGTACAAATACAGAACAAAGTGGTGGACCATGTCTTAAAGAAATTCCAGCCCAAGTGGTCTGTTTTTACCTAACACTGTTTTAATCAAGCAGGGATGCTGACAAGTCAAAATAGCTTCTATCCATCACTGTTGGCTGCCCTGGCCCGTTTGCATGTAGACACAGCAGCCATACCCAAGGAGGCCACAAAGCTGTACATATCACAAGCAGATGTCTTGCAAGTCATCTGAGTGCAAAAATAACATCAAGTTAGTGACAATATCTGACTTAGCTAGAAAGAAAATGAGGTCTATCCTTTAGTGTCATTTGTCAAACATGTCATGTTGAGGAAATTATTTTTTTCACTTATAGCTTGGCATTAACACAAGCCAATAAAAAAATAACAGTTCTGCTAGCTCACCAAGCATGTGGCAAGTTGTACCTGGCTAGCAGAAAGAAGGTGGGAACTGCTCTGTAAGCGGAGGACATAGGGTGAGAGCTGACATGAACTGCAAAAGAAATCTTAGGAGAAGCCAGGCCTGGGGAGTTGATATGGCTGAGAGGTAAACAGAGAACAACTACCAACCATTTCTCATAATATTAAAACTAGAAGTTAACAGGTCAAAAACATCAAAAAAAGAGTGTTTCTTCARCTGGGGCATACTTAAACAGTGAAACTCACTGCAACAGGAAGCTGTAGATATTTAAGTTTACCTGGGCTTAAAAAGCAATTAGACAAATTCACAGAAGAAAAATACAGATTTTTTTTTTTTAATTCAGAGATACAGCTACTCAGTCAGAAACCTATGAGCCAGATATGGCTGGGAGTTGGGTCTATGCCAGTGGAAGTATCGCCTTATGTTTGTCCTGTTCTGCTCTTCCCCAGGCACCTACTCTTGGCCTGTCAGAGACAAGATACTGGTTCAAAACAACCTGCTGTCTCATCCAGCACAGCTGATCTTATATTCACTGGGATGCAAAAGTCCATGAGACAAACTTGTGGACAGCCTAATATTCTTCCTGCATTTCAGAGGGGATTAACTTCAGRAACAAGGTGATTTATTCTTTCAGCTTGGGAAGAGAATCTGAAGATGGAAATCATTTCATCCAATTTAAAAGGTTTAAAAGTTCAATAAATCTGTCTGAGCTAGTCCCTGAGGCTCCTTCACAGTCAGGGAAGAGAACAAGACACGTCCAGGAGGTGATTTGCATGATCAACCTTAGGTGCTTGTTTTAAGAAGAGATGAATCTCCCTCTAGGGGTGACTCTTCTCTCCCTTGACTACAAAGCAAGCCTGGGCTGACTAATGCCAACCCGGGCATCTAACTTTTACAGGCCTAAGTTAAGACAGGCAAAGCCCTCCCAAAACTGAAAGCCCAGCTTCAAATTTGCAGGATTCCCAACTGTGAAGAGAAAATGGAAAAAGTGCAAACAAAGTGTTAAGTGTTATGGAAAACACCCATATATTTCAAAATCTGTTTGGATGGGCCAACTAAATTTTGATACCAAAAACTTCTTTTGGGCTCCTTAAGCGTACATGTCAGCTCCCAGCCCAACAATAGTCTCACCTGAGAATTTTAGACGTCTACAATGTTTTCATAGAAAGGAAAAGCTCTTGATAGCCATAGGAGCTGAAAAGTGAAGGCCACTTCTAACCAGGGAGAAACATGTAGAGGAAGATACCAAAGCAAATTCCATTTCTGACCAAAAAATGGCCTTAATGTCCATCCAGACCATGAAACAAAATAACCCTAATGGGAGTAAACTGAACGGACTCTACTCAGCTGCTGAAGAAGCACAAAAGGTTTGAGTTGAGTCAGCTGGATTTTGACTCTGTGGTTTCAAGGAATCTAGGTAGTTCAAACCTAGCACTCGGGTTGCTAAGCCTTCCTGTCGTAAGGAGTCTTTCAGAGCATGCCAGCAGTGGTGAGTGGACTCCTTTTTCAGGTGCAAAGTCATAAGAGCTGTGCTGTCTTTTCATTTCCACAAGAGAAGGGCTCCTTGTCAGATTAAGGTGCCAGCTGTAAATCCAATTTTGGGGGAAATTTTGAAGAGTAAATTTAGAGGGCTGTAACCCTGCAAGTGCCACAAACTCAACTCAAACTAGAGTTCTTAAAGAAAAACATGACTGCAGTGTAGAAAAAGAGAGAAAATGCTTTGGGACTTTCCATTCCTAGCCTCCAGTATACTGACTAATAATAATAAAACAATCTATTCCCTTGGGAATCAAAGTCATTCACAATTTGTGAGGATGTAGGAAGTTGTGTTTATTTATTCCAGGTCCATGATCTCTTAGTGACAGAAATGTACAGTTGTCCCTTCCTTTCAGAATGTTCTGAAATGTCATGCTGACATGATGAGCTTTTTAACTGTCAAATTCTCAAAATAAATACAAGGGGCAAGTTGCTTCAGACTCCAGACCATTTGAATATAGGGTACTTGAAGGATGCAAAGCTTGAAAATCAGCAGTTTGGAAAAACAGTGCATGCTGAAAATGATCCTCTCTTGGCTTGTTCTCCATGCTCTAAATTCATGATGTTCCTCTTTGACTGCTCCACTTCGTCATAAATAGTGTAAGTAACAACAATACTTTTTACCATAKCTCACCTTTCATATTTACTTAGAGGCTCTGGGCTACCAAATGACTTGCACTCTCCATTCTTAAATCCCTTCATTAAAAGCCATCTCTTCTATAAAGCCCCTCCACTTCTGTCCTCCCCTGTGACTTTCTTGTTGCTAATCTTTCAACACTGCTGTCATGTATTGCCAGGGGCAGACAAAATTCTTTAATTTACAAAGCTCCGAAGAATATTTATTCTAGTCTCATCAACCCAGGGAGATGCATCAGAACCCACCCCGGAAGCAAASTGTCTCTTGAGATGGTGCACAGTCCATTCCCAGCAGAAGATGTTTAATAAAGACAACAGTTACAAATGATCAATGAGCATTTTTCCATATGACTTGAGTTCCAGTTTTGTCGTCCTTGTTCACCAGGGAAGCATGCAGAGACATCTGCTGGCTGAATAATTTTCTGCAAGCAAACACATCCTCTCGGGATGTGTCTTTGCTAGGTGGGTGCTTCAAGAGCAAGGCAGAACCCAAAACGTGTATCTTCAGTGACACCATGCCGCTCAGTTCACCTTGAAGAGCTATCATCCACTGTCACATCTCTCACTTAATGACGAAGCTGCCATCAGTTCAGTGGGGCAAAATGTGCCAAAAATATGTCCATCAAGAAAACAGCTCTCTCYTTGATGTCTCAAATAGTGGATTTCCCTGGAATTTGCCTTCAGAACTGAAATGAGTTAGACATAGTTCTCACCGCTCACTCCACTGAGAAAACAGTAGAATGACTGCATATTTCACAGGGACGGATATAAATCTGTGACATCTGTATAAACAGTCTCTCATAATCATCATATTCAATTCCTTTTGTTCTAAAAATACTATCATCTCCTGCCATCTGAGCTAAATAGTAAATACCCTGAGCAACGCACATGAGTAGCTACACTCTGCCCAGCAGAGGACAATGACCAGCAGGTGCATATTGTCCCCTACAGTTAGTTAGTATTAAGGAGTCTTCTTGCTGCAATGGTCTCAAGAAAATCCTTTTTTATTTCTGTTATGACAGAACCAAGGGCTGGGTACTGTGCCTGCACTCAATGATAGGCAGTCTGTGCCCAATAAATATTAAAAAGAGATGGGAAGGATAAATTATGTGAAACTGTTTTACAGAAGAATGAAATGATCTCAGAAGCAGTTTACAACAAAGCAAGGAATGCAAGCAAAATCTTATGAAATCCATTCCTGGCTTCAAGCCCATATCTCTCATCCTAGCCCTCTCTCTTCCCTCTCTCATTTCACCTCAGAGGAAGTCCAGAAGGTGATGATCAGTAAGGTCTTGATTTCTACTTTTCTCCTGAAGAGAAGAAACAAAATATTAGCAGAAAGAATATTTCTCCCACCAGGCTTCATAAGAACCTTTTCTGCACTGGAGAACAGAAGATCAGTGATGCTGAGGGCTGGTGAATGCCTGCAGACCTCCAAAGCAAAAGCTGACTAAAGAGAAGAGCTACAGTTGCCAAACCAGCAGCCAGAGAGTAATCCAACAGACGCGCTGTCAATAATTCCCCCTAATCCTCCACTTCATGACTAGTGTGCGGAACCCTTCTCAGGATCTTTAGATGTTAGGCCTGGGGCACAGCTGGAGAAGACACATCTTTTCTGCTTGTTAATCTCTCCAGACATTCAGCCTGAAGACTCACAGGCATAGGAATTTGGTCAGGAATTGTCTTCTCATGGGAGGAAATAAAAAGCAAGAAAGAATTGACTAAAACAAGCTTCCTTCTGCACTGCTCCCACACATTACGTTGTCTTCCCATGGTTCCTGGCATCCCAAGGACTGAAGTACTGTGCAGAGCTGGATGAGTATTGCTAACCCTGTTTTGCTGTGGGATTCACTAAGCTGCAGGGAAATGTAATGCCTGTTGTAGGCTGTGAAGTACCCAGCAGCACAAGTGGTTCAGTAGCAACATACACTGTATGCCCATCTGTGCCGGACAAGGCTTTTAGATCAGTTATTATTTCAGTCACATTCAGTAAGTCAAGATGAAGAAGATGCAGAGAAGGTGGTCAAATTCCATCTCCAAGTCTCCAACAGTAAAAGGTCTTTTATTACGACTTTTAATTCTTTTTTCTTTCATCTTGGCAGCATTACATTGTTTTGCATAAGCAACAATTTCCCCTTTACAAGTCCTCCCCCATCACTGATAACTGCTAACAGAGGAGAATAAGTAGCAAGGCAACATGAGAGAGACTTCAACCTCTCCTTACACAAGGAACATTAAACCCTAACCCAGATATGTGCTTTGGTTGCCACTCACCTTGACAATGTGCCTCTGGCGTTGATAAAAAGGAATGACTCTTCATACCCTTAAATGTAGTATGATTTCAGGTTGATCAAAGACCAATAACCCCTAGCATCCTAGCTCTGCCAAAGTCCTTTAGCCAAGGCCTTCCACTTCATTTGCTTGTTCCTTTCAGCCCACAGGGCTGAGCACAGAAAGGACCCACAGTGACAGTACAATGTCGGGCCATCAGCAGTAAAACTGTGACGGCAGTTCTCCATGGTTTTCCAGCACTATCCCTTTTGATGAAGAATCTACATCTACAAAAATTTCCCAAGTCAATTTTGTTTCAGACAAGTTGGAGTGCTTCCTCATCCAAAAGTTTCTTCACTAACCATAGCCCAACTCATGAGTGTAACTGAAACTCTCTCCCGCCAGTGATGCCTCCCAGTGGTGACATTTGGTTTTGGCTACTTAGCATACCAAAATAGGGATGAGGTTTACTGCTTAAGCTGTTTTCTCTGAACTGCACACCTTCCTTCACTGTCCATCAAAGCAAATGCTGGGATAATTAACCTACGCTGCCCTTACAGCTTTGTGACCACAGCATACAAACCCCTCGTGGTCTCCAAAATACTTCTCCCCACACCTTCTCTCTGATGCAGTGGAGTGCAGTTGTCTTTATTTTGCAAATGAGGAGCAGAGGCACAAAGAAACCAAGAGAACAGTCATTTCACCTGACTTTGGTCCTTTCAAATTTAGGTGTCAAGTCTCTGCCTCACTCAGGAGAGTCAGATGGGCACTAAGGGCCAGACTTTCCAATTAACCCTTTTAAGGCCCCTTTTCAGCAACAGGGGGAAGCGTTTGAGCCACGTGTTGAGTAAGGAGTTGGTCTTGCAACAGACTGGCCTTGCAACCCATATTCTCCAGAGCTGTTCACTGACATCATTAGGAACTTTCTCTCAAATAAGCCCAACCTGTACAAATGAGTATAGCTGGAAAAGGCCCCCAAGCTTCATTCTGCGCATAGCTCAATGAGGTAAGGCTCTGCCTATGTCACAGCTAGGAGGCTGAAAACCATTTACCACCACAGGGCACAATATAATCTACCTACTTCATTTGTCTGATCTCTCCTAATTTTGACTAATCTAGATGAGGAAAAAATCTTCTGTACCTGGAAGCGTGTCTGCTTATTCCAGCTGTATCAGGTGGCCTAATAAAAGATATTTTCCTACCAGCTGTGAGTGGCTTATATCCATTATAGCATTGATTTTCCCATGAATTTATAGAGCATCTTTCATTGTAAGGTTGAGGGTCTGATGGTTTTCCCTAGCAATAGTTTCCTAGAGGAAAATATCCCCCACTCTCCTTCCCCAAAAAGCTACTAAGATCCCTCATTTTTCATCAAAGTGGTAGAAAACATGTAGGCATGTCTCCTCTGGGGTAGCTGGTAGGGAGACCCTGTGGCTCAGAGATGCTTTCTGACACTGTCCAAACATGATGTGTCAAAGGATGGAGGTTATAATACAACAGTGTCGTACCTCCTTGTTCTTCCTCTAAAGAATTGCTCACCAGACTGCCTGTCCTTTCTACCCATTCAGTGACCTACAAAAATAAATATATCTTTTGGGTCTGTGTGATGAAAAAGCCACTATGCCATTTTTGTTTCATCATCTCCTATGGGTCACACATGGTTAACGAAACAGAAGCATCATCTCCACCAGGGGTAGATGAATGTTTATGCAGGAAGGTCGCTGGCCACCAGCAGAGGCCAGTTTCTCAGCTGGAACCAAGGACCAATTGATTCTTTTAAAAACGTATTAAATTGAACACAGAATATGCAGGCAGCTAAGCCACACAAAAGACACTAGCTGGCAAGAGGAATGGTGTGGGGAAATGTGTGAAAAAGTGGTAACTTCTGAGAAGCCCAGCTGTGCAACCAAACTCAGGTGCAAAGATTTTGGATATGGGGGACTTAATGGCRGTTTAAACTGCTGTTATAGGGACTGTAACAACTTTTATCTTGGAAAAGCAATGTGTGATCTGATCTGATCTGATCTGAAGTGGTAGGCTGAATCCCACCCCCTATTTCAAATATAAGTCACCTGAGGAAGGATTTGTTTCATCACCTTTCTTGCAAGTCTATGCCCAGATTAAGCTCAATATTTTGTTTTCCTTTCTGATCAACAGAAGCAAATACCTCCAGCAAGCAATTYGCCTACCCTCAGATACCTGCCTAAGCTAGGTGAGACTTTTTGAGGAGCCTCTCTCACCCCATTATCCATAGAGAGAGGCATGGTGTCCAGCTCACACTGGACAACATACTTTTAGGCAATTACATTTTAACGAGGAAAGCCCGATTTTCGCTGGGTGCATGCAATTGCACAACACTGCGGATAAGAGTAGGATCTGAGTACTGCATTAATGTGGCTTCATTGCTTCTGATCCTCATTAGAGCAGGTACCTCTGTGCATTACCATATGCTGTTCTACACACATGGATTTCTGCTGCAAAATAACAAGTGCTTTCCTAAACAGGATAATTCATCTGGAATAAAATCTCTTTCCCCTGGAATAGTGGCCCCATAGAAAGCTAAGTCTAAAATAGCTATTCTGGTCACATTTGCTATGAAGACAAGTCCTAAGGAGATGTAAAACTGGCACCACAGACCTTAGCTTCATATCCCCTGTAGTGAATTTCTCAAAGAATGTCTATTGTCTCGCTCGCCTCTGACTGAGAGATGATAAAACCCAGGAGCTGAGGGGCGCGTAGAAAGGAAAAGCTCTGCTGTGCAGAAAGTATTGCACATTGCATGGGAAATCTGGGCTCTTTTCTGGCAAATGTATTTTAATTACCTCCTTTTGTTTGCAGGGCCAGTTCATGTACCATACCACAACACTACCCTTGCCAAGCTGCCCAACCTCTCCGGTCATTCCCTCACCCTCCAAATTATCAGGTCTATTTGAAAATCAAGAGATTTTAGAAATAATTCATGCTAGATTCATGTTATTTGCCATCTGTTTTCTGACTCTTTCTGTGGATTATTCTCAAGCCTGCTTCTGAGTACTAGAAATACAGGGAAGATGTTTTGTTTCTTTTCAACAAATTTATCAYGTGGCCAAGAAAGGGAAGATGAGGAAAAGTATATAGTATTGCTGTATAATTATGAAATACAATAAGCAACAAAAAACATTTAAAAGATAGTAATAATTCAACATTGCACACAGAGATATATACAAAATGTKCCACAAGGGACATATTCGTAATCATATTTGTCCATCCTGATGTTGGTGTTGGTAAAAGAGGCACCATTTATAACTCACATCCACTGAACACTGCAAACAAACCTAAGTGTGAGTGCTTTTGAATAAAACTGTTAAATTTGATCTAAAGTTATACACGGTATTTTTTTGTACATTTCAAACAGCAATCTGCAAGCAAAATATGCTTCACAGCAATGTCCGTGGAGGCTCTGCAAGCTCCCACATTAATGATTATTTGCGCCAAAAATGTTTGTTTGTCAAATTATCAACTGCAAATTGTCATCCTTAACCAGAATGCAAAAGCTCCAGTGTGTACTTTAGGGAAAGTAGTCGCTCAGTGCAAAGAACACACAGTGAAAAGTAATTTATTCCAGCAAATTCAGAAGCCATCCACAATGGAAAACACATTTGTGTGAACGAACAGCTGAATATTTTCCAGTTGGGAATTGCTTTCTCTTTGTAGACGATTCACAAGTGAAAAAGAATGAGCTAATTTGTTCAATTGTTTTCTGCCACAAGCTGTGTTGGCTCTGCCAAAAACCTCTTACAGTCCTTGCAATTTTCCCATCATCTTTGCCATTATAGTCTATGTTTATCCAGGGCAATCGTTATGCGTGTGAGTAGCTCTGTCAATTTTAGTAGGAACCTTGTGTCAGCAAGGATTACTTGTGGGCAAGGCAGCCAGCAAAAGGTCTGATCCTTCAGTCATCTCCAGGCAGGGACCTTTCATTTTTAAATCGTTAATAAAGGGACGTGCGCACCACCGACAACCACCACCCATCTATTTAACAAACTTAACTGTGAAATTGGATCCTTCCCATTTAGCCTGGTTTTTGCCTTTGATGCAGTTCCAGAGCTTAGGTTGCCTTATTTGCCTTTAATTTCTAATCCAGGCATATAGCCAAGTTTAGGACACRTTGTCTCCAGTGTTACAATATGCTCAGCACCGGCTTTAGCAGCTATATGAGCATCCTACAACTAGAGAACAGCCCCAATGGATCAAGCCAAAAGCCCCTCAAGTCCCAAATCCTGTGTCCAAGATTGGCCAGTAGAGGGTGGTTAGGGATGACCAGGAGAAACAGGACACGGTAAGAAGGATCCCTTCCTCTGCTGACCCTCCTTGTGGAAGTTCACACTTGTGAACAGGAAGTCTGGGTGTCCCCAGGAGAAGACATGTCCTCAAGAAGGTTTTGCTCCACCAACCACGACCATGCTGGACGTCCCTGTTCAGGCCTGGCTGGGTGTTCCCTCTTCAGCCTGATCCAGATGTCCCAAAAGGGGGTGCAGAAGAGTGGCTGGGTGGCCAGGAGGGGGGATCTCAGGATGAGCAGTGGGGAAAACCGTGAGCACTATGGGGTAGGCTGAGTGGGGTGCTCTCTCCTGCATTTGCAGAGGAGCTGGCAGTTCAGCGAGGTCTCAGGTGATATTTCTCTAGGATGCCTCAAAGTGAGCAGAGAAGGATCCAGGACGTCAGCTGCCTGTTTGTAGTAATGTAGGTGAGGTTTTGCTAAGTAGGAAAATAGATATTAGGCCATGAGCCTAATCCCTATGGGACCTCGAGGTCTGGGTAATGATATTCCTTAGAGGGAAATATTCGTGTCACCTACCTTTAAAGGTCCAAGGGTATTTTCACACTGGAAAAAGGGCAGAATTGCAAAAAGGTGGTGCATTGCACCAATGACCTCARACAGGGAACATCATGCTTTTGCTGTCCTTCCCCATAGTAAAAACAGCTGAAGAGGAAGCATCCTCAGGCTGGATGGGGAATAAACATCTTCGCCAAGGGAAGATAATCAGCAGCTTTTCTGTGTCTGGATCATCATGAGACAATTTAGTGTCTTGGCCTGTAGTGTAACATCCACCTACACCGGCAGTGACTCACCTGTGAGATCCCTCACCACGAGCAATCTCAACACGCATCCTCTGTTCTTCTCCTGCCGTTGTAGGTGATTCAAGCAAGCAGGGGTGGACTTGTCCTCTTGAGGAGTGCCAGGAGAAAAAAAAAAAAAATCCTTGTGCACCTCCCTCCCAAGCCAGCCTTATGCCACAGATACGGAGAGACAACTCTATCCCCGGGACCGCGCGAAAGAAAGACCCAACTTAAGAAAACAACAAAATAATCCAACGTCTCCCTTCTCCTAGCTGGCAAGGCAGCCCTGGATCCTCCCCGCCTTCCCCTACCCCCAGTTTAAAACATCTCAGGCTTCCTGACTGGACTTGGCTGAGGGCTAAAAACATGAATAAGCTTCCCCTGTCTGAAAGCCAACTGGCAAGGCCAGCTTGGATGGGACCCTCCATTTGTCGCGAGGAAAATGTCTGGTCCAGTTCTCCTTGTCAAGCGGCGCGCTGCTGGTCGGGAAATAAAGACAGAAGGTCTGTTTGTAGCACTGAACGCACAAGCCCTTCCAGCCTCAAAGACACTGAGGCGGCAGAAAATCCACCCTATTCACCAGGATGACCTAGTTCTGTTGTCAATAGGTTAGAGCGGAGCAAAGTTGAGGGAGAATATCCTGATYAGAGGGATCTCCTACAACGGGACAGCGAGTACCTTTTTGTCCCCCAATTTTCTCCCCGTGCCCTAATACCGGACTTGCTATCGGTGTGTAACTCGGTGAGTTACGGATGTGTCCGGTTGGCCTCTGCCTGGCTCTGCTGGCATCGAAGCGGCGGCAGTAGGTTACTCCAAGGGGCAGATCCGGCCTTGCGCTTTGTGTCGCGCCATCCCCGGTGCCGGCCAGTTGGTATGGAGAGGGTTTGTTTTGACTTTTTTTTTTCCCCCCTTCTCCTCCTCCTCTTCTCCATCCTGAGAAAGCCTGGAAAAGGCRGCAGCAGCTCGGCCGTTGGTGCATAAAAGGAGCCGCGGGCTTTCGTCCTCYCGCACAAAGCCAGGGCACGGGGAGCATCCCGCGTCTTGGCGCTTTGCAGCCCGGAGAGCCCCGTGGACGAGCCCCTCGGGGCCAGGTTCAGCATCCGCACCGCGGCCCCGACGCCTTTGCCGCCGAGCACCAAGACGGAGGCAACTCAGCAGCGTGTGTCACATCGGTGCATGCAGCAGAGAAAGTGCTGAGAAAAGCTACAGCTCGCGACTCGAACGCAGCTTAGTGCCTCAATAAAAAAGGAGGAGAGAGATTAAATTGCTTGCCTGGATCTACTCCAATGGATGGAGGTCGGACAGATAGACAGACATTAACTTTTTGTCTGCTAATCGCATTATAACATCTCAATGGAAAATTTTTCAGAAATCATTGATAGACATTGCAGACACGTGACAGACATCATATAACCTACATAAACATCAATAATGATTTATTAGCCATTAACAAAGGTGAAAAACAGAAGCTTGAAAGAAAGAGTTTCCCTTTCCACTTCCCTTTTCTGGCRGTGACTGTTAGTAAAGGATTTAATCACCCATTTTACATCCTGTTTAAAAAAGGAGGGGGCTTYCCCGATAACAGATGCCCCTCTGGCCAACTGGCAAGGAAAAGGCGAATGTATGAGGTCTATAAATCCATTTCTGAGGAGGGTCAACAAAATGAGGGAGAGGGGGAGAGGGAAAGAGAGGGAGGGAGGGAAAGGAAGAGGAGGGGGGAAAAAAAAAAAAAAAGAACCCGAAAGGATTAGAAATGAAAAAGAAGGTATTTTGTGCTGAGCTAAATATTATTTTGTTTCCATTGAAAGGGTTAAGAAAACAAAGACAGAGTTGACAATTTCTCCCGACTGGAAGCTGGGAATGGCCCAYGGTGGCACAATGCTATTATTCTTGCATGGGCCCATTCTCACTGGATTTTCCACAAAATCTTTAATAATTTGATTCTTTTCAGCCGCAGCGGCCAGCTGAGCTCTTTAAGAAACAGTAACAAAAACCCAGAGAAAAACCCACTACTGAGAGGGGAGCTTTGGCGGAGAGCTGAGCTGAAGCCGATTAGTTTGGCCTGAATAGAGCCAGCCGGGTCCTCGAGCTCTTGCTCAGCCTGAAGTCCTCTGTCTCATTCATTGCAGTACAATATCACCACCAGAGCCCGGGCCTAGGCACTAAATTACACTATTATAAAACTAGATTGATACACAAACTTTCCCTCCCAGGCTGAGTGGGGACTTTTTTCAACAATGTTGGGTGGTGGGGGTTTTTTTCCTCCCTTCCTCTTCTTCTTCTTCTTCTTCTTCTTTTTGGGGGCTCGGGGCTCTATTCAGGCATTTTGAAGTATCCCATTCATATCGAGCATATCAAGCCGTAATTGTGCCACACACACCAATTGCAACCCCGGGGACGCGTCCCGCCGGGGGGAGGGCGGCGGGCGCGCGGGGAGGCTGGCGAGGGGTTTTGTTTGTTTGTTTTGGTTGGGTTTTTTTTGTTTTTTCAGGGTTATCTCCCAGAAGGCTCAGCYGGACAGGATGGTTTCGCGAGCGCCGGGCGGTGCTCTTTGTCCCCCGGGAACCGGCATCAGAGCRATGCCAGCTCTCGCGGATGCAGGGGGAAGCGCGGGCATTCGACCCTTATCTCGCACCTGGGCATCCCCACCTTTCCCTAACAGCCCCAGCTCCTCATTTCCCTCAACCCTTTGGGCTGCAGGAAAGCAACGGATGCACTTTTTAACCATTTCTTTTTTAGAAGAAGAGAGAAAAAAAAATTCTTCCAGGTTTCTTGCAGCATAGCTCCTTCCCTTTCATTTTAAAGGCTTTAAATAGGTGTTTTCCACACATTCCTCAATAGGATTTGAAAGACATCCATTCCCCAGATAAGTATGGCAAAGCTCACATTGGGCTCTTCCAGTGCACGGGCGTCCAACATGCCTTTTAACCACACCAAAATTCAGGAACTCGAGACGGCAAAGTCTAATTAGATCATATAGCCCTCTCCTGCCCAGGCAGAATCATTCCTAACACTCTTTTTTCCCCAAAAAATATACCAAATACTTCTTTAGAAGAGACATGGATGGAGCCCTCACCATTATCACCCTTCAGCTGGGAAGAAATCTCTCCTTGTAAAACATCGCTCATTTTGGGGTGTAAAATGCAAAACGAGAACTGCTGCTTTGAAAAGAAGCAAGTTCGAGGAGGGGAGGGGAGAGGGAAGACGCGACCTGGCAGAGGATGGAAGAAAGTGTTTTATATATCAGAAATTATGGTACTTGGGCACATTCCCATCCCACGTAACCAAATCTTCCTAGACAGCCCCTGTTTCGCAAAACACTGTCCGGATGTGCGTGAAGCAACACTGTGAGCTGCAAGCTTTGCGCAAGCCTCTCTGTATCTTTTTTCCGGATTATTTGTCAGATGGGAGCTGCGTATCTCCATGCATTCCTCTCTTAATCTTTCCTCGGTACCTACATTCATCTCTGCCCGGATTTTTCCTTGCCATCAATGCAGTTTTTTTAATTAAAGCAGATGCTGCTCCAAAAAAAAAAAAAAAAAAAGGAGGAAGGAAAAGCAGTTAACTGATTTTGCCTGGGAAAAAGGCAGAAAAATTCCTCTGTTTCCTTGTCCTTGCTGACACTTGTGGAATTTATTTTCCTCGTCTTTTTTTTCGTTTCTCTTCTGAAAGCCACATTCATCACTGAAAACAATCTCACTCTGCGCTGCCTCCAAACCTCAGGCTCCCCAAACGCTCTGAATACATTAAACGCAGCACAARAAGAACAACAGCCCAACGTGCAAATTAAATTAAAACTCGCTCTCCGCAAAGAGGGAAATAAACAAACAAACAAAACCCCCAGAGCTTATATATACACAAAGAGGAGAAATTAAAAAGAGATTTAACATTTCTGAGGAATTTGGACCGTCTTCAATAGCTTTTATGAATGGAAATGGTTCCATGACGCCAGCATCGATTCTAATATTGGTCATTCCCAGATGGGAGCTCATTTAGCAAATCGTTCATTAGCAGGGAAGGCTTCCGAGTAGTTTCCGCTTAAAATAGCTTGAGCCCTGTGGATAGGCCATAGTAAACAGCAAGAAAGGGAGTCCTGGCAATTATTAGCAATGCTATCTGCCTCATTTAAAAGCGCTAATTCCAGCACTAGTTGGGCAAATTTGGTGCACGGCGACACCAGACTTCCAGCTTTGGAAAGCCTCTAATTAAGACGGCGTAATTATGAAGTTGCGGCAGCACAGCAGAAACCGTGGTTTGCTCTCAAGTGTCCGGACTTTACGGCTTTGCATTGTCCCGTGTGTGCCTTTGGGGGGTTATCACGTGAATTCGGATTGTGCGTGTGTGTTACGAGGCCTGCGCGGCTGGTAGCGACACATAAACCCGGATGAGGGCAGAAGACACAATTTGCATTGCGGCACATGGAGGAAGGACCCTCCAACATCCGTAAGCCAGGGCTGCTTGCGGGGAGAAACAAAAGAGCCAGAAAAGAGAAGAAAGCGGCAATTAGAAAGGAGAGAATGAGCCAGGGTGTTGAACCACAGACCTGTGAATGGCCACAAATTGGCCTCTTTTTTTTTTTTTTTTTGTTATGCTCACTTCTGTTTTAGACCCAAAGACCTTATACACTTACCTGGTTGGTCAAGTAAAAGATTCCTTTTCTCTACCGGTCCTCTTTTTTTTTTTTTTTTTTCCTTTCTTTCCTTGCAGGGGTAGTAGTTTAAGGAGAAGCCATATAGAAAGGTTTATATCCAAGGGCCAGGCTCTAGTCTCTCTGTTTTTTAAGGCCGGTGCAGATTCTTGGATGTTAATGAATTTAGTTCTGATATTCACCAAGATCAATGAAACAAATCCCTGTGAGCTAACCAGGTATTTCCTTGTAATTGCATGGTTTTCGGGCACTGTGCAACCACAAAACGCCATTCTGTCCAAAATCTCCCGGGCTCCAGCAGGCTCTCCAGTAGGCAGGAAAAAACAGCGTACAGGGAAAAGATGACGGAGAAGCGGCTCATCAGCTATTTGGTCGAGCCACGAGCCACCAGCCRGGTGAGAAAGCCGCAGCGCTCCGTCAGCGCGCTGGCTCCGCACCAAACGCGAAGGGCAGCTTCCTCCTCCACGGGGGTGACAGACGAGGCAGTTGGGAGCAACACCTTGGCTGTTGCGAGCTATCGAAGAATATGCACCAAAAAAAGGGGCTGCCCTGGTTGTTTGATAGCACGGTGGAGCAAAGGAGTGGTCCTGCAGCTCAAAGCGGCATCCGCCCCGAGCGCTTGCCAGCCCGCCCAAGGGAGACTGTGCACTTCACGCAGGCGAAAGGGATGGGAGAGGGCAGGAGACAACGCTTTGGCATCTCTGGCTTGCCTAATATTTAGGGCAGGAAGCCCAAACCCGGCAAGACGGCCTTCAGTGTGCATTGATGCACCCCAAAAGACTCCAAAAAAGGGGGAGAAAAAAATCGTGTGCTTTCTGGACTTCCCTGCGTTGCAAGGTACCCATAGGAAAGTGCGTGACAAGTCTCTTGTCTTTCGATGCCTAAATATCCTGCAGCAAGCAGGTCAGAGCTAACAGCAGACCCACCTCGGGGCAAGCCAGCAGTGGGAATCGGCTGGCCTGAGGAGCCGAGGTAGGACAGCCACGCACCAAAGGGTTTCGTTCTCCAAGGAAAAGCAACAGAGGGGGATGGACAACACCCGCAGAGGACAGGATGACCAGCGGGAGTGTCACCCATTGCCAAATAATCCCAACAGCCTGATACCTGACTTCCCCAGCTGGGCATCGTCGCAGCAGTTTGGAGGAGCTTCTGGAGGGGGAATAACGGCATTGTCGTGATGTGATCCAGTGAGGGCCGGGAGCGGATGCAGACTATCTCTGCGCATCGTGCCAGACCGCTGATTCACCTCTTGCTCCTCAGCTGCCCGTTATATTTTCAAGCCCTCGAATTTTGTCCAAGCATACGTGTAGATGCTGTTAYCATTTCTCTAAATCACTTTTCTTCTTTTTCTTCTTCATCTGCTTGGATTTTTTTTTTTTTTTGGCATTATTATTATAGTGCAGTGGTGTCCTGCAGCAAGGAGTTCCCCAGGTCGGGACGCTCCATCAGGGCTACGCACACCTCCCATCCCTCTTGCATCCCTTGTGGAGGATGGACCCCAGGTGATCCMTCCTCATGCCAATGCTTGTCCTACCACGGTTACACCTCTCCTTTCCAGCATCAACAGATGTTCCCCCCCTCTCCTTTCACAGATCCTGCCTCACGCTGGAGCCCATGTGACCCTTTTGCCACCGGGGTCTCGTGGGGCTGGACAAAGGACAGTGTCTGGCCCCGGAGCCRCTCGGCTGCCCCGTCCAGCAGGCACGGAGATTTCCTCGCGGGAATCACAACACTGCACCCTGGAGGCAGCTCACCCAGGGCCGCGTCCAACAGAGGTCCCGGGTTGTCTCCAACCTTTTCCTTTCTTTTCCTTTTCACCCCCCACCCCAACACATAATTTCTTTTTCGCCGCATTTTTCTGGCATTTCCTAACGTGTTTTTTCTTGCGTTACATTTCTCAAGGAAGGCTGCCTGATGAGCAGCAAATCATTATTAATTCTTCAGGTATTCGCTCTAATGCGATTAACCCCCTGTGCTCCACACCCTGGGGCTGCGCTTCCCGAAGGGCCCTCCTAGTTCCCGTCCGTCCCTGCCATCTCCAGGACAGGGACCAAAACCCAGTCTGCGAACCACAAAAAAGAGCTGTGAGGTGCGAGAGAGGGATCCGCTGCTCTCCAGGCAGCAATTCAGCAAGGCCGTTCAGCTCTGCAGGATACGGATGTTTAGAAACCCCATTAAGCCTCATTCCTTCAAAGGTGTTAAGCGACCTTCTCCCTGGCACCAGGTTCACAAAGGTATCTTCTTGCATTGTCCTTGAGGGAGGCATCTAAGCCCCTCGGAGGATCTCGCAGCCTAAATGGACATGGGAAGCCAACGGTGAGAGCAAAGTGCTGATTTCTCTCCTGGAGAAGCCAGTGCAGAGTTAGAGAAAGATCAGCGTGGCTGAGGAAGGAGTTTTTGTCACRTCGGGGAATATTTGTCAAAGCCCAGGATGCGCCTTGCTCTCTGAAGGCCTGCCTTATCCAGGTCAGAAAACAGCTTAATTAGGATTTCCACACACACACCCCTTTTTTTTCTTTTAGGCCACAGTTTTCTTTTCCGCTGTCAGACTGACTCTTTTGTAGAAGATCCAGCCTTTCTGTTGGAAAGGTCACCAGATGTCCCTCAGGAGGACAGTCTGATGTGAGGTTTCGGAGCAGGGTGGAGGGAATTTTTCCCTCTGTCTCGCAGGGCTTCAGCAGGGAATGGCCAAAACCCAGCCTGCTGGCTGCATCAGGGCCAAGATGGGTGGATGGTGCCATCAGGAGGGGAAGAGGTGGGACAAGAGAAAAGCAGGAAGGCTCCCAGAGATGTTGGTTTGAAGAGACCTCTGGGTCCCCAAGATCAGCTCAGAGCTGTGCCCCACCATCCTTCTTTTACCAGTGGGGAAACTGAGGCAGGGAGGCTTGCTGGAAGCGCTCAGCAGATGAATTTCAGGACACACAGAGCTGGTTGCTGATAAGTACTCTTTTGAAAGCACCCTCCACCTAGAAACTTGAGAGGCTGCTGATAAATCTCTTTTCTACTATGGTCGCTGCAGGAGCCAAGGCATTTACCTGCCAGCAAATTSTCTTGCACAACCAGGGCTTAGGATCCAACAGGGCAACAAAGCTTCTTCTCTCCACTGCCTGGAGAAAGCCTTCGAGGGGCAAACCAGACCTGCTGCTCTCCTGAGGCCACAGCCCTGAAATTGGGTATTTTCAGAGCAGAGTCCAAATTACCTTCCATGAAGGAGAAGGTCTTTGCAAAGAGAGGCTGACGGGCTTTTCTCATCATCGGCATGGGGTTTTCCCCAGGACTGCATTTGCGGGAATAGATGGTTGGCAAATACTAACTTTTTTTAACACTAGCCAGCGCAAAACCATTTACAGCAATTTCTACAGTGAAAAGATAGCAATAAATAGCTCCAATGTTAACAGTCCCAGGGGGTAGAAAAGCCTATTACAGAGCCTGAGCATCTGAGTTAAAAAGAAAAGGTTGGTCCAGGTTCATTTTAACCATAATCAATAGCAGCGGTAGGGTCATGGGGTGGTTTTAAACCCCCAGATCCTGTAGTTACGCAGGGAGCAAGAGATAAATTCAGGGTGACCACGAGAAGGGACCACCTCGCCGTGGCTCTGCTCGTGGCACTGAAGGACACAGCCCTGCGAGGGGACACCTCCCAGGAGCTTGGTTTCCTATAGCTTCGCATCTCACGGGTGGACTCTCTGGGGTCTAATAAGGGTTGAGACCGGCGGACAGGACACGCACTCAAGCCTTGGGCCCACCGAAAATCCCCTGGATGTTGCAGAGGGACGGGAGGGAGCCCTCCATGGTGATCGGAGCCAGAAACACCAAACCCGCCTGCACCGCCACAAACAGAAGGAAAAGGAGCATCCCCAGCCCCGCCACAGGCTGCAATCGCTGCGCCCCAAGCCCTGTATCAGCTGCCGCGGGGAAAAAGCCAGGCTCGATTCGGAGGCACGGCTGAGATAAAGGGGC
>NW_020451127.1:2689537-2774101 GCF_003343035.1 Apteryx rowi
GAGCGAAATTCTTGGCTCCCCTCACACCTATTAGCCTAGGAAATGGTGCCCGGTCTCCGCTGGGACCTGGCTGAGACCAAAGGGAAGGCGACCTGTTAGCAGGTACTTGAGAGAGGGGCTGCCCGGCGGCGGGGCGGGAGGCGTGAGAAGCCCATTCACGTCCCCTAATGACCACACAAAAGGGACTTGAGGTGGTTTTCACGGCAATCGGCCCCCTCGGCCGCATCCCGCGCGCGAAACCCCGCGGCCCGTAACTGCCCCCTCATCCTCCATCCCCGAGCCACCGCGTTCCTGCATATCTATACGGCCCTACCGCTGCGGCGGGGGCTATTTGCGCTGTTTTCCCAGGACGGGTTTTTTTCCTCCCAAAAGTCACACTCCCGCTCGAATAACTCGGCCTTTGATGTCGGCGAGGGTCGCTGGAAGCGGCTCCGGGGACGTCTGCACGGGCTCGGTTCGGGCAACAGCGGGCTGTTGCATCCCCAGATAAAACGAACCAAAACCTGCAAGTTTTGTGGCAAAATTCCCCTTGCTTTCCTGCAGACGGTCCATCCGAGTCAGGCAGCAGTGATTCCTGCGGTGAAAACAAGAGCCCAGCAAAACTATTTTTTTCAACCACCATTTTTGTGTGTCCCATACCGAAATACGTTGCAAGGTTGTGTCGATTTGGCTGGGCTTTTTTTTTTTTTTGGTTTGTTTAATTTGGTTTCGTAGGGGAAAATGATCTCTCTGCAGACGGTCAGGGAAAAACGGAAATGTTTCATTTCCATATTTCCAAAGGACGAGGTATGGATTCTCCTCTTTATAATGACTCAATGCCATTTCAGCTTTAAAATGTATTTTTAAATTTTTTTAAGTAGTACTTAAAAATATTTTTACAGGTTGAACATGGCTGAAAAACCTCAATAACTTTGTGTCCTCCTGTTCAGAGCCATTTTCTTTCCACTCATTTAGCTAATTAAGAGCGGCATTGTTTAAGCAGGCTGTTTAAGGAAGACCTGCTGGGCCACCAGGCAGCAGAGCAAAGAGTGGCCAGGACCTGCTGCCCACTGGTCCAAAGGGATCTCACCAGCTCTTTACTATTGTAAATCAAGCACAGCTGTGGACTGCAAGGATTTATGCTTAGGCTGATTTATACCACTTTTGGATCTAGATCACTGCGTCTTTCATCAGCAGATGTCAAGAACAGGAATTAAGTTAAAGGAAAAGAAAAACTGTTCGGTGTCCCTCCTTCCCCAATCATTGCAGCTCTGGAAGTGAAAAGTAATTCTTCTGCCCAGCCAGATCCCTTATCTTTCAAATCCTCTCTTTTTATTTCTTTTAATTGTCTGCAAGCAACATTTTATTCTCAAGAAATGAAGGAAAATAAAAAGGAGAAAACAAAAGCAGCAAAAAATAAAAAAGGGCAGTTTGCCTCTCCAGTCCCAACATGCAGGAAGCATTACAGAAGCTCTGATTTCAAAAGAAATGGATGCCGCTTTCTCCGTCATTCCTATTTTATGCCACGACAGCCTTAGCAATTATTTAAGCAACAGCAGGAGAAGCTGTGGATTTTCCCTGTGATAAATCACACACTTCTGCTTCTCTCATTGACTCTGTCATTTTTCCTTCCCCCAAAACCCAGGCACCGAAGGCCAGGGAGCTGCAACCAGCTCCCTGCAGGGGGAAAAATGCCTTTGTGCAGGGACCCACCAGGACAAGGTGGCTCTAAATGATCTCTGAGCCTTCAAGCTGGCCAGTCCTCCCTGTCTGAGCCTTGCGGCCCGATGTGGTCATCTCCACCTCTGTGAGGTGAGGAAGCAAGATCACCCTCAATTTTAAAAACGAGGACAACAATTTAGGCTAAGTGACTCACCCAAGGTCATCCAAGAAACCTGTGGCAGAAAAAGAAATCTGTGTCTTTCTCTCTCTCTCTCCTTCTCACCCGCAGCACCAATCTCAGAGATGTCCTTTGCCTGTCAGGCTCAACAGTTAAAGAGTTGCTCTTTGGTGTTTCAAAACATTAATGGTTGTGAGACAGCTCATTCACCTGTAGAAGAACCTAGCAAAGCATCTTGCATGGTGCAATGTCTCTTTGCGTTTGGCCAGGAGGGAACCAGCACACGGTTGCTGATGGATAAAAAGGCCAGTCTACCACAGGAAATTCTCCCGAATTTCCAGGAGAAGCCAGACCAACCCTGTTCCACAGCACCGCTGGTTTTTACCTGGGATTTCCTGAGCATCTCAAAATACCCGCGGCTGCTCGCAAAGCCCCGTGCTCCTGGATTCAAGGGATTATTATGCTGAGTCTCATTTTATTTGTCTTTCTTTTTTTTTTTTCCTTTTGGAGATATCCAAAATTTGACTGAACACGGCACCGAGAAACCAGATCTGATGTCAAAGTTGGATCTGACTTGGAGCCTGGCCTTGCTCTGAGCAGGACGTTGGACAAGAGACTCCCCGAGATCCCATCCCGTTTAATTGCTCTGACTGCGAGACTTGAATTCCTTGTTCGTAGCCAAACTGGATATGAGTGAGGCAGCTGTTGCTGTGGCCTGAATACTTCTGCAGACACATGGACCATGCTATAACAATTTATTTCATTATTAGTTCATCTTTCTATTCCCTATTCACTTGTTTCACCATATATTAGGCCAGATTATTCCTCACACCTCTGCAAAATCCTTACAAAAGCACATGCTTAAAAATGTATAATTCAGTCCTAACAGGACTGAAAGGAGCTAAGCTGGCCTACGCGTGCTTTGCTAAGCAAAGGTCTTATATTCAGGCACTTACAAGCAAAGGCATTCATTTTCTTTAGCTTTTCATTAATACACAGGAATTGAAGACCAGAACAGACCATGAGATTACCTAGTGTGAAGCCCTGCGTGTTGTCAGCTGTTAAATTTTCAAGCAAACACCAGGAAGGCCTACAAAATGCCATAGACCTCAGGAAAAAATCAGGAGAGACTGTGGTTTTCCCCAGCACCCTAAATACTTTAGGAGGAACCAAGGCAGCGAGAGATGCTCAGGTGGCCCCACGGAGGGGTCACACCCCACGCTTAAAGGGAAGAGCTCTGAAAGGCTCCTGCCAAACCATCTGTGGGGAAGGTAGGTCTTAGGGATCTGCCTTGCAAATCTTTGCTTTGAGTGAAAATCCCTCAAGGCTGCAGGATGAAGCAGGTGTCCCAGCTCCAAGGGAGCAAATGTTCTTTACCTGCTAAATATGTTGGCACAGCACAGGCTCGGTGCTTCAGAGAGAAAGGAGGGATATAACATCCTGGGATACTCTGCACCCTTCACCAGGACTTTAAAGCAAGGATTGCAAGGAGCTGTTGGCTGGCATAAAATAAAAATGAAAACGCAAAGACAGGCAGCATCCAGCTTCAGCCCAGCTTTCTTCTGACTATGAACCCTTGTCATGAACAGGGCAGTCAACCAGCTCCAACCTTACACCAGCTCCAACCTTACACCAGCTCCAGCCTTGCACTAGCTCCAGCCTTACACCAGCTCCAGCCTCCCACCAGCTCCAATCTGGAAACCTCCAGTTTTCTGTAGCCCGCTAGAAAGTCAACGACCCACCAGCTTTGCTGAGCAAGGGTCTTATATTTAAGCACTTAAAAAACTCAGGTCAGGGAGGTGCTGCACATGTGAACACAACGGTGTGAGCCCTTGGAGATCACTCCCTGAAACCCATCCAGCACTGCTCAATATTTGCCCATAGACCTCTCACAAACAGGGCATTGCCTCAGGAAAGGTGTTTAATGGGTCTATTAGTCAGCGGGGAGTGTGAGGCTGAAGAGCCCCTTGGTAGCTTTGTGCTAACAACACTGCCACCTTAATATAAAAGCTGATGTTGCATTATATGAAGGTGCTTGGGTGCCTTTGGCTTCTCTCTTTTGGTGGGGTCCCTTGGGGTGAGTTTTCTTTTCTCATTGCTAAATTCAGCCTCTTGCCCTTGCCAGTCCCCATGCAGTCACACACCTGCACCCCAGGAAAGGAGCAGAGCTCAGTTTGGCTCAGGTACACAAACAGCCTTTGCGGACATGCCTTTGATGTTCCTTCGTTCCTTAAGAACATCTGGGAGTTCAAAGTGTCTATCAAACGCTATGGGAATTGCACTGCAATGTGGCTGTATACTTTTTTTTAAAAAAAAGACTTTTTACTGGGAGTTGTTGGGAAGGCTTAATCTAACCTCTCATTCCTACTTGAAATCCCAAGGATGAGTTATATTCTGTTGGTAAAAGGGCAAAAGGCACCCTTGGTTAGGAAAAGTCTTCCCTGGGAAATCCCTGCTGTCTGTGAGCAGTGGTCAGATGGCTATCTTGGAAGAGTTTGCTCGTCCTCCAGAAAACTGGCACAGGCTGAAACCATCCCAGACGTGCCCACGAGACCGACTTTGTTTGCGAGGCCCTTCCAGCTCGTGAGCTGCCCTTGGCCTGGCTTCCTGGCTCTGATTTCCCACCTCCCTGAGCAAATGGTCCCACCGTCCTGCTAGAAGCAGTAATGCCACCACCTAGCACCAACTACCATTCAGGAAAGGTGAAAGGTACTGGTACGCTGAGATGGAGACCTACAGCTCTGACTGGAAAGGCACCAAAGTCAATGCTCAGTCTGAAATACCCAGCTCCCCATTTATTCCTGTTTCAGTAGTCCTGATGCCCTTATGCAAGATCAGGCTGTAGTGAGCACCTACCAACCCAGGCAGACAAATATTCCCAGATCCGCAAAGGGAATTTAGGAGTTGCAATGGGAAATGGATGCCTTAAATAGCAGCGTGGATCTGGGTGAGGATACTTGGCCTAACAGAGTTATCGCTAGGAAAAAGCAAGCAAAAAATATAAGCAAGAGGCACAGAAAATGTAAATAGAAAACTAAGACAGTAGCGAGACTTTGAGTGAATAATTCTTGCTTTGTATGAGTTCAGAGAGGGCTGCAACGAGCATTTAGTCTGTTCGCCTGCACCACTCAGGATTTCTCCTCTATCAGCCCACGTGCCTGGGCTCAGCTCCAGTGTCTTTCCCTTCTCCCTTTAACAACATCCCAAGCTTCACCTGCCTAAAAGTTGGACATTTATCCGAGTCAACAACGCTTTCCCAAGCTGCTGGGGAGAAGCAGGTGGGCTGAAACGTCCTCCTGGGGAAACAGCGTCTGTTTTCCACTTTGAATTAATCTCCTGCTGCTTGTTTTGGGGCACTTCCCAGTAGATTAAGGAGCCCTGGAGCAGGCAGCGTCCGCTCCCTGGAGAGACTCAAGTGCAGCAGCGAAGACACCTTTTAGCATTCCCCTTTGGAAAATAAACAGGAGTTTCCCCAGGGAAGGCGGGAAGGGGCTCAGCAGCGGAGGGAAGAGGGGAGCGAGTGGCAGTGCAAGGGTGGTGGGTCGGGAGGGTGAAGCCATGCCGTCTTGGGCATCGCTTGGGCCATCATTCTCGGGCACCGCTTTTCATCTCTGCCCAAAACCAACACGTGGTAGCGGGTTCCCCATTTATTCCTTGCTTGTTTTGCAGCTGCTGTTTGCCGCTCATCGGACATTTCTGCAATCTGCCAGAGTAAAAGACAGTTGGCGCATCATTTGCGAAGAGTGAAAAAAAYCCCCAACCCATAAATGAATAAAGAAGCTTTAAGAGGCAAGGCTTTCTCAAAGCAATGGCTTGCAGCGAAGCGTTTTCAGTCACCTCTACTGACCAGACAGGTTATTCAGAGTACTTCCAGCCCTGGAGATGTCATTTGACATGACACGTACATGAGATGTATCATTTAGGTCATTGTGCTGAAGCACGAGACACCCCCCCTTCCTCTTCCTTTCCCCCTGCATCCCTCGGGGAATTTAAAAGTTCAGGATCTTTAAAGTTGAATTCCCCTCACAAGAGTTCAGCACCTTTCAACCTTTTCAAACCTATTACAGGAAGAAAACCGGGTGGAAGGAGTGTGTGTGTGGGAGGGGGGGATCAGGGAATTTATTTCAAGACTGCAGACAAGTTTAGAAGCCCAAGAAAAAGGAGACTCATTGCATTGGTAGGAAGGAAAATAAAAGCCACTAGATTGGTCAGTCTCCAGGGCCAGCAGCAGAGCAGAAGGCTCCTTCTAAAAGCCTTATAAATGCACCTTTAATTCTAAAATAATACTGGTATAATTAAGAGATAAAGTCAATAGAGAGAGCTGTACCATCACAGGATACCAGCACGCTGGTTTAAAAATAAAAATGAAGAGCTCAGGGAAAAAACAGAGTAATGTATCTAATCATGATCAACTCATATCAAATGATTCACTCCTCCAGACATGCTTGGGGTTAGTTCGTGCAGTTCGGCAGGTCTGGCACTGAAAGACAATTCGTGACAGGGAGGTGCTAGTCGTGTCTCAACCAAACCTGTGTCCGTGCTCTGGTCAGTTCTCTGATCAGAGCCTAAATTAGGAGAACTGACCAACATCATCCATAAGGTTCAGTTCCCCAGCCAAAATCCTTTGGTATTTATATTTCTATCCTGTTATTTTTTTCCCCCATATGCTTTTACATAAGAATTAGCCATCTCTATTCTCTAAACCACCCAGGTTAGAAGGATATCGTAAAACTATCAGTACATGAAGGGTATGGCCCAGAGAGGGACACATCATCAAGTAAGAGTTGCAATCAGGAGCTACAAACAGGCAGATGGGACATCACAGTGGACAAACGTTTCCTTATGCCACCAGAGTAAGTTGCATAGGCCCATCTCTGGTGATGCTTACAATTAGCATAGACAAAATTATAAGCAGGTGGAGCATGAAGGAAGCTGAAGAGGTTGCTCAGTCCATCGCCCACGTGGTATTTATGTCCTCTCCAGAGAAAGGTATGTCTGGCTGAGACTGGATGGGAGCCAGGAGAGGTAGCAGTGATGGACTGCCCAGGAGCAGGGACCAGGGCATAACCCCTAGGTAGAATACCTCAAAGTCCCCTCCTGCACTCTGGTGTCAAACAGGCCAGGGTCTTCTGGAAGCAGCAGCTAATTCTGACCAACTTAAATAACCAAAGAAGAATGAACTGGATGGAAGTGGAGGAAACCAATGCATTTTCTCAGAGATTCCCAGCAGTGGGAGATAATTAAATCTCTAGGCCAAGAAGGTGCACCAGACACAGCAAAGCTGTCACTTGTATCTCAGAGCAGTTCAAGTATGGCCCTGTCCAAGGACTTGACCCCGTGGCCATGAACTACAGAGGAAATGAGCCAGAAGGGGCTGCTCAGACTGGCATTGCTGCGTCACAGGACCTTGCTGCTCCTCACCACAGCATTCCCACGATGGAGCAATGGTGCTCCTCAGATGCATCTTCTGACTGAATTGCTGCTAAAGCTCCCTCATCCCTGCCTGAGACCAGAGGGAAATATACTGCAGCCTGTAGGTATATGAAGAGTTTGGTCTGTGGCTCATAGGGTCTGGAAAGTTGACCACTCCTGGTACAACTTGTCCAGAGTGATGCTGCAAAGAGGTCCCTTCACCCTGCCAGAGATGGATAAGGCCTGGGCAGGTGGAGCTATGATTTCCTATGATTCTCCCAGCCATGATTTCCCTAAAATACAGAATATGCTCTACTCCATAATATTAAGTGTGTTCCAATTTGGCTACAAAGGTTGTTTTCACACTTCCTACATGCACATTTACCATGCAATGATTATATGCATTCTTTGTCCCAGTATCTTGACCACTGTTCAGCGCTCCTCTGTGCAAATATTTTTGGTTAAAGCTTCAAGTCTTGTTTGGGCTCATTGGATCTCTAGCTTCTTATTCCTGTTAATTTGCCACTTTTATTGCTCCAGGTTGCTGAGTTGTCTAGCATTTTAGCCTATGAAATGATCAGCTGGGACCTACCCAACTCCATCCCCTTAAGGGTTTTCACTGCACTGCATCCCTCAGCCCTCACTCCCCTCACTGAACGGATCAGCCTGGCTGCATGTGAGCCTCAAGCCTGGAGGGAAACTCAGATCTTGGATGCTRCCTTTCATGGCCAGGGACTGGAGACCCTCGATCACTCCCTCTTGACCTTACAGCTCCTCTGCAGCTTAAAAGAACAGCTCACATTTCAGAAGGTTAACCAAGATCTGCAAAACTCCTCGTAGCTTAGAGCTCACATTTTGAAGGGGACAGTCTTGAGGTTCTTCATTCAAGGTTTGTCAAAAGTTGGAAATGAATTAAAAATCTGTGTTTGTTCTGCTCTAACTCAGGCATTTAGTAGTAAGATGCCTGACTCTGAGCTGGTCTTTCATAGGCAGTTAAGGGGAATGAATGGAAGTATCTGATCCCATCCGAAAACAGGCAAAATACTTCTCCTTGCTTCCAGATGGCCTTGGGAAAAAGGARTTCTGGGGTATATGTGGATATAAAAAAGTTACATAAAATCCAAGTCTAACCCTTCAATGAAACTCATTTCATGCTCTGTGCTAGAAATGGACACAGCTTCCTTTGGATATGATTCCTTGGGTAAGGAAAGCTTTGTATTTTCCATAAATCATTTCACCTACACCTGTTTTCCTACAAAAAGGGGGAAAAAACCTAGTGGTAGTCATGTTCCCTCTTATGCTTATACTTCCATATCTATCCTCCCCTCTGACAACCATCCATCCTGCAAAGCCCAGCCCTGCTTCCTGTGAGACCACGGAAAGTTTTCTCCATGAGAACCTCAGCAGTGGGACACCAGTCTTGCCTTCCAAAGTCCACTAAAAGCTTTGGAAGGACTTTTGCTGACCACTGGACTTTGCAGCATGCCTGAAGCACCTGTGTTGCATTAGAAAATAGCAGTATTGGGAAAAAAAAATAATGAAGTATTTCTCTCCCAACCCCCTGCCCCACCTTGTCCCAACCCATCTGCCAAATATAAAAGAGCATTCGTAATCTAATTAATCTAACCATTGCCTGTCACGGCTGGAAGGCAATTTTGAAAGACTATCGCCTTGTGTTTTATTTCGCCTCGAAAGTTAATCTCCTCAAAGCAAAGGGACTTCCCACTCCGCCAAGCCCCACAACCCTTAATCTTTCTTCTTAACCAGTTGCTGGTGAATGTGCCTCAGTAACTAGATGTAAGAATGTGTAAGAGGGAGGCATCCCCTCCTCCTCTCCCGCCGTACAAAAGAAGATTTGTGAGAGGAGATGCTGCTCAACAGACGCTTCTCTCGCCAGAGAAAGGCCTCAAAAGGAATCACAGCTCCCCAGCCTCACTTTGTGGTTAACCAATTACCCTATCTGCCCCATCATCCTTCTGTTTGCTTCGTCTTTTTTTCTCTACCCCCCCCTTTTTTTTTTTTTAAGATTAAAAGATCTCGCACACTTTGAGAGAATAAAGAGTCCCCAGTCCACCTCCGCTTTGTCAATTATAAGCAAGGAGCTGGGGAGGGGGAGAGGCAGGATTGCAAACTGTTATTGACTGGAACACTTTGGAAAGGTCATCTTCAAGGTCTAGGCCTTCCCTTTCCCCCCGCCAAGCTCACCTGGGCCTATTAGGGAGGAATTTCTGGGCCCTCCTGTATTTCATTTTGGGCCCACTGGCACTTCTGAGGAGTAATAGGCGAGGTGGAGAGGGAGGAGGTGGGATGGGGGCGCGGAGGAGAAAATGAAGACAGGTGAGGGGGCGAAAGAGAAGTCATTGAGAGACTTCAAAGTAGAACAAAGGCCCRTCCAGATGTGAATAATTGCTAGGTCAGCATGTTAATCACAGGCAAGGGCTTCGCTGCAAACCATACCCGGTCGCTTCACGGGGGCAAAGAGGGGCGAGGGGAGGAAAAAAAAAAGGCAGAGATACAGAAACAAGGCTTTGATACAGCAAAGGACAAGCCTGAGAAATACATTTTCCGGGTTATTATGTGAATAATGATCCAGTCTCTGTTTTATTAAGGGCACGCCAGGCCTGTGATTGCAAGTGAACTGCAGCTCAGAGGGCGGGGATGGAGGCACTGAACACACACGCACAACCTCACACCCGCCTTGAGTCCAATTCCACATACCTGAAGCCCAACAAAAGCTCCATCTAGCCATCTGACAAGGGATTTCCTGCAGTGTCCGCCACAATATCCACGCTTTCAGATCTTAGCTTGGTGGGAGGGAACGATTAGGGTTTTGTTCTTGTGTCTTTGAGGTGAATTATGACTCCAAGGCCAAGGGCCTCTAACCAAAGGTTGAGAAGGTGCTGGCTCATCATCTTTGCCTTTTTTTTTTTTTYCCCATGTTCTTGTGCCTCAACACCAGCTGTGTTTATCTTGGTAACGTCTTTCTTCTAAATAAGGCCACGTGGTTTCACTAACTACAGACAAAACACCTTCCCACGTGGCTTTTTGCTGTGTAAATAAACATCCAGCATCTAAACAGCTAGGGGTGGTGGTATTGTGCTGACGTCTGCATGTTCAGTTATATAAAGGAAGTTTCTTACTGCAATTGCATGAGCCGCAGTATTATTGCAGGGCAAGAGCCTCTCCCACCCTATGCTCATCCTTAAACGGATTCTTATTCTTATCATGTATTTTTATCATAATATCTGACCCCCTCCCAGCATTAAATGACATAGCTCACCTAGGATCTATGCTTTGGCCCACAGGCAGGACTGCGTGTTTGGTAGAGTACTTTGTTTAGATAGGGTCGTGGTCCTGCTTCATTTCAATGAGTGTGCTGCATGGGGTTGGCATTAGTGAGGACAGGAGAGGGAAGAAGCAGGCTCTGCCTCTGGAGCAGGTAACACTGATGTTTGCTGCAGGATTCCTGTCCGGGACTCAAGCAGGCTCCTGCCTCCCACAGCCTTCTCCAGATGATGGAGCGTTGCCCCAGGCCACAGAATGACATTTTGTCATCCTCCCGTCGATTCCCTTCCACCCACCACCTCCATCTCTTGCTCACCCTGTGCCAGGACCAACCGTTCCTAATTTTGGGAAGTTTGGACATAGTTACCCCCTTCTCACACCCTTCTCAGAAGTTCCCTGCTCCAGCTGGGACCTCAACATTGGCACAAAAACTTAAAACTAAATGAAGGTTTACCTTTAGCAGTTGGGTTCTTGACCTGCCTCCTAGGAAAAGTAGTTTGCACCAGAGACCTTCCAGACTGCATCTCAGCAGTCTCATGAAGGGGAACAGGTGATATGGTATTACACAGCGTTACTACTGGCAACCACCAGAGGACCTTTCCAGGAATATCTCCTTGAAATATTTACATGTTTTTTTGCCTTTTTGGATGTGGATTCCACCACAGCTGTAACAGTTCAAGAGGGATATCTTGGCACTGTTGAGAACTGCCTCTTGAAGACCACAGTGCAGACCTCAGACCTCTGCTGTGAAATGCAAAACACATGCTTGTATTTGCTAAGAAGGGAACTGAGACTTTTCCTGAAATTATTCTCCCTTAATGTTATTTGGGATATACTCTCCACAGAAATCCTCTCATAGAGAATACAAAGACACTGGGGAGCTACAAAGATGGGAGATGAGATAACTACAAGTGAGAGGAGTTTCTTGTCTAAAGAATGATTTCCTGAGACAGCACATGAATAAGAGAGCCAAAGTTAATGGTCTAATTTTAGGCAACAAGCATTAACAAAGATGTAGAAGAGCTGGAAAGATTCAGAGAAGAGAGGAAAATGATAAGGTATTTAGAAAAAAAAAATCTGTTATAAGGTAGCTCAGAAGAAAGGGTTCTGCTGGTCTGGAAAAGAGGAGGCTGAGAACATTTTGAGTTTTGGKTTTTTTTTTTTTTTTTTAATGTATGTAAGACAGATGCATTCTCTTCAGGTCTCCTGAGGGAAGAACAAATAAAATCATTTGCTGCAAGGGTGATATGGGCTGGATCTAAGAAAAAGTCATCCAACTGGGGGGATAGTGAAAAGCAAGAACTCTAAGGGAACACCAGAGGAGTTCATTCAGTAGAGGGTTTAAGAAAAAAGGTTAGATAAGCATCTGTCCAGGGTGTCTAGACTTTTGACAAAAGGCAGCTATTGATAAGAAGCCTTTTGCCCATAAAGCCTCTGGTGGATCTCCGTCATGTGGTTTCTGTGTCCAGGAGCCTTGTAAGGTCTCCACAAGACAATGAAGAATTTGATGCCTGTGCAGGTAAACAAACAGTCCAAAACAGTGTCATATTTAAAAATAAATGTTGGAAGAATATGAGATCTCAGATTCCAAAGGCATAAGGCCTTGGGTCTCAGTGGAGGAAAGGTCTGAAACAACATGGCAGCTCCTATGTGGGTCCAAAATATAAGGATCGTCRAGAAGCTGTGTCTTCAGGTTCTGCAGAGTAATGAGAAAGGGACACCACGGACATTGAAACTCTTTAGGTTCAGTCCCAAGTTCTCCTCACACTGATTTTCCTATCTTCTTCACAAAGAGRCTCTTGCTCCCAGCTTCAAGAACTTAGCAAGGGCTCATTGCTTCCCAGTCCATCCCACTGCTAGGTTAATTGCAAAGAGTGCTTCATCAGAGGCACCCATGAATTCAATAAGCTTTCCTCTGTAGCTGAGCCTGAAGAGATGGTACTGTGCCAGTCATCGCTTAGAGGTGCTATTTGACTTTGGCACTGCCACTGCCTCATAAATAGCTATTTGGCCTCCGCCTCATAAACATCTCATAAACAACTATTTGGCTTGGTGTGGGTCTCCAAATTAGTGCTTATAGCCATGTCGAGAGCAAGCTGTTTGCATAAGTAATACGGAAGCAAAACTTGCCTTCTCAGCAAAAAAAAAGGCAATTCCTGGGCTGTATCTGCTTGTTTGCCGCACATGCAGAAGGGAAGTCAGTGCCACCGAACCTGCGCATGGCATCACTGGAGGGCATAAATGAAGGGAGAATGCTCTGCTTCTACCACCTAGACTCAGATTTCTTGAGTTAAGGGATATATTTCATTTTCTAGGACTAGGATGATCTGTGGATTCCAGCTGTTTGGGAACAATGTAATCATACAAAGCCAAACAAGTCTGATATTCAAGCTAGCACAAGCCAGTAGAGTGCAGACAGCAGGAATGGGATTCATCTCTGCTCACTTTAGATGTGAGCTATTCACACAAGAATCCTCTCAGGGTCAGTAAAGAGAAATAAACACCATTAGAAAGCAGTTTATCTTATTTTAGATGGTTATGTTTGCCCAGATAAATCCCAGCCAAGGCACTATAGGAAGGGTAGCAGAAATCTGGAAATGTGGAAGTAGAGGTGACAACATTAGGGGGACAGAGCGAAAAAATTGGGATCTGTTGAACTATAGCAGAGGTGTTCAAGTAGGAGTTAAATCTGGACTCTAGGGTGTCTACTAAGGTCTAAAAACATGTGGTGATATTGAAACGAACTTATATTCATCTCCACTGGGTGCAGAAAATCAAACTGCTCACTTGGGTGAACAGCACCTTGTGGTTTGAGTGCCCCAGCTAATACCATTTTATGAGTACCTGTGCAAGGTCTGGAAGTCAGCTGCCATCATGGACATGAACATGGACACTTATGGAGTCACCTCCAAATGACTAGTTAATTCTGAAGCTTTAGGTCTTAGGAGCCAAATGTTGAGTGCTCATTCTTGATTACTTGGGCTTACCCCTTACACCAAGATCTGTGAAAAGCTCTATGGCAAATGTACAGATATTGCAAAGCCTCCTTTGAGGAGAACCTCCATTTCTTTTGAAGAGTCTCACCTGGGGAAAACAAATTCCTAGCAGCATCCTGGTTCTTTTACTGTTTTTAATTCTGGTTTTCATCAGGAAAGAAGGAAATGCACTTAAGGATGTCTGCCACATCTCTCAAATTCATGCTGTCTCATGGTCTTTTTCAGTGTTTTCTTTGAGCAGGCCTCAGCAAAGAAGAGTCCTGTGATTACGACAGCTTCACTGAAAATAGTCAAGCTGCTATCCTGTGTGTCTGAGAAGAAATCTCTGCAATAGTGATTTAAGTATGATCCTGGAAGCTCAGAAACCAAAAAATAAGTACAGTCAGATCAAACTATACTGTTTTTTTCTAATTTTCATGGTTTTCATCTGCATGGAGTCGGCAACGTTGCAGTTTGCAAGTCTGAAAACAGTGCTCCGTGTGACAAGTCATGTGGTGTCTGTCTGTCCCAGGCCCAGCTGCAAACAGGAGTAATACTGCTTCCTTCCTCTCACTCTCCATCACCTCCACCACAAGCTCTTTAAGGTAGGAATTGCCACTCTTTGATTAGTAAACTGGTAAATGAAACAGTGCCAGAGCATGGATTTGAGGACAATCCATGATCAGCTGAATGGTTAGCATGGTCCCTGGCACAGATTTGCCCAGACAAGGTTGGTTCAGTCCAGGAGACAGAGTGGGCCAGGCAGTTTGGATGCAGCCACACTTTTCAGGGGAAAGTGAGCAAGACAGGTTGTACCGGTTGGCCTCATGACCAAAGAACGGTCCTTGGCCCAAGTTCTTTATTAGTACAAATGCGCAGTTTATGCTCCTTCACGGTACCTAGCACAGTGGAGACTTCCCAGTCCCATCTCTCTCTAGTGCCTTATCCAGCCACAAGAAAACCCCTTACACCTACCATTAATGAGGGAGTTGCTTCTTTAGCTCCAGTAGTCTACTTTGGAATATGAAGGCCCTGGGATCATAGTCTTCTGTGGCTCATGTTCTTCTTAGGTGGGGTTATTATAGCTGCCCAGATGGCCATGGAAAACCACTCCACGCTTGCATCTTAGCAACCAGCCCAGGTAGGATGCAGAAGATTCAATTCCACTTTATATAAAAGGGTTGAGAATCACCACCAGAAGAAGAAACTATGGCTAAAGACAGAGTTCACTGTTAAAGACCGGTCAAGAAAAGGAAAAATCTCAGCCCAACCTAAATGGTAATTTATACTTGTTTTTTAGGAAAGTCAAGGAAAATCTCAGGAAGGAAATATGAGACAATATTGCGTGCGTGTGTGTATACACCTGTTCAYGTGCTCTTCTAAGCACTGTGTTAGGGCAAGAGAGAAATGCTGCTCTTTTCCAATTACAGTCTTGACACTTTTCCAGCTTTTAATGAAGTGATCACTGTTTTAGTAACCTGACAAGTAAAATGAATGCCTTTGGTTTTTCTTTTCGCAGTCTCAGCTAGATTGTTAGCAGTATCAACAGTGCTGACCTGATAGCTCTGTCCTCAGCAAGAAAAAATCAGCTATATGTAAAAATATGGAAAATCCCATAAACATTTTAATTATTGACCTAAATAATCTGGAGAGAGTATTGGGATGTGTTTTTTGTGCTCTTCTTGGAGCTCTAAAGGTTTACAGAGACACAGAAAAGCTTGCTGGAAGGAACTTTGAGAAATCTACTCCATCTCTCTGCCCTAAGCAATATCAACTATATCTTAAATGTAACATCCTTTCAAGGAGGTTCCTAATTGGCTTGTTCTTATCACGGTCTTTGAGCTACTGCAATCCAGCATGAAGAGGGGTTTTCATGCTTCTCACTGTCAGAGAGGAAATGTGATTCATTGTGATGAGTTATAGATTCCTGTAATTAATTGCCCTTCTCAGGAACTTTTAGTTTCTATGACATTGCTTTGTCTACTGATTGCGTACTTCCTTGGAGTAGATAATGCTGCATTCCCAATCTCTAAAAACTTCAACCAGCCTCACAAATGGGGTGAAGGAAAATATAGAAAGATCTGAGCTTTTTATCTCCAAATGGGACGAAATGAAGATTCTGTAAACATGCTACAAGCAGCTGTCATGGAGCAGGTATAGCTGTGGAGTCAGATAGTCTACATCCCTTAAAAACAGAGTTTTGTTAACTGCCAAAGAGATTAAGCATCCTAAAGCACTTTCATAGGTGCAAAAGGTTGGAGTGGTCTTATATAAACGCTAGTAATTCTTGAAATCAGTTTTTACACTTTGGAATAAAATTAATTTTAAGTCTAATTGCTCCTTCCTTTTCTTTGTTCACAGGTTATACTTGACTCCATAAGAAACCTATCCAGAGTTGTCATTTACATGGGGCACTGCTCAGCCAAAATGAATACATTTCTTGTACAGCTCTGTGAGATTTGGGAGAGAGATGTCCCATCCTTGGTGGGGCACAAGATGGGAGAAACGCTGGTTCCTGCAGAAAGTTGCCTGAGCCACTCAGACTGGGCTGATGGCACCAACACAATTTGAAGTTCAGGTACAGAAGGGACAGATACCTATAGCTCTTGCACATGCAAAAGATGAGCTTGTTTGGAAGAATTAAAGAAGATTTAAGAAGGCCAGCTATGGGGTAGTAGCAACTCAGAGAAAAAAAAATCGCTCTTGACTTTCAGCTTGTTCAAAACAGAAATTAGTCCTAATACCTTGTTGCCTATCTTTCTCTTTCTCTCTGAGAGTGCCCAGTGTTTGCCTGTATCCAATTTTCTCGCGGCCCATACAATTATATTTACCAGTTACTGTTTCATCACTATTTACAAACAAATTCAACCATCCTGAAGCTTTTTTTTTGCTTTAGTTCACTCTTCCTAAGTATGAATATGTATCACAATAAATAATTTTCTCTGTTTTCTAGGACACTTAGGTACTGGTGCCAGGATGCCAGGATCAGGTTTGATCAGGTCATCTTCTAAAAGTCCCTGTCTTCAGTCATCTTGCATTTCTGTAGCCTCTTTCTCCCAAGGTTCTCAAGACACTATGTTGACCCTGAGCAGAGCCTTTTATCAGCATCTAGGGTGAAAGCAGGGATCATTGGATTAATATGGAAATAAAAACAATGCTGGGGTGATGCAGAAAAACTTGAACCTTCAATGAGCAGTGTTGGTCTCAAACAGCAAGCCCACCTGTCTTTACATATGCATAGTGGGAAGGGAGACCTACCCTTGAGGGAAAATATCCTGTACCCTATACTCCTGCACTTAGGGTTGGCGATTGGGCTTGAGATTCGCCTTCCCTAGCCTCAGTCTCTAACACTGAAGTGTCTAGTCTTATCTGGTCATCCAGGTTACAGCTCACTTGAGATGCCCTGTGGATCCTACCCGGCCTCCACCAGGTCCACAGGTGTGTGGGTCTCCCAYAGATCCTGTGCCATGGCTGCCAACATCGCTGTGTTATCCTCGATACCCAAAGGCATCTCAAAGGGAACTAAGTCTCCGTTCAGACAAGTAAATCTGCCCCCAGATTCTGTGGTCAGTGGGAAAAGATTCCCAGCTACATTAGGCACCTATGACAAGATGCAATGAATCATCCTCCAAAGGTGCTGACCTGCCTCTGCTGACTGCGGAGGCAGCTTAAACGATTAGCCTAGATGGAAAACCTACCGTTCAGGGGACTAACGTTAGGGGAACTGATTCCCACCTTTTAAAGATACCCACTTTCAGGAGTGGCAGCTGACTAGATTAGGACTCAAGCCACAAGCACCTTATTCTTGCCTCTGCTGTAAACTTGCTCTGGGATATTCTGCATGTCCCTTCATGCTCCTCTTCCCTAGGGGCAGCAACACTTCCTTTGTTGTCTTCGGTGTCTATTTAGGCTGTGAGCTCTTCGGGGCAGGGACTCTCCTTTTGCAAGTCTGCAGAGTGCATAACGCAGCAGGACTCTGATCATGGTTGGGCCTATAACTCAAAGAGTAAATAATAATAATATGCATTAGCTGTTAAGTAGGAGAATTAGGGGTTAGCTTATATGTAAGCACCATGCATAGTGTAATGATATCCTCGTGCTTAATGCAACTGGATCCTTCCATTATTAAAGAAGCAGGCAAACTAATGTTTGATCTACAGGGCTAATTCTAGTTTTTGGAGACATCAAACAGCTGCTTTTCTTTTTTCTTGGCAAATGCACATGTTATAAGCAAATCTGAAATTACCAGGTTCACAAGTTGAGTTTCATGCAGAGAAATGTTTACTTTGATGCCAGAGAACCTGGCTCCTTTCCATTTACAGTAAATGAGGAAGAAAATTGATTTGCAGCAGCAGGAGGGGTGTCAAACCTTTATTTCTGCTCAGGACATGTATGCACTGCTAACCAGGAAGATAATTAACCTAAATTAACCTTCTGCCTTAAGATGAGTCACAGTTTGGAAAGGGGGGGAGGGGGAAAGAGGGGGTGGAGAGGGTGTAGGGAAGAGTATAGTGCTGCAGAGCTGTATGGACATGTCCCTTGCATTTCCAAGCAAAGATGATGGGCCCATCTAGCACCTGATTGGATTTAAATGGAAATTCTGGACAGGCTTTTTTACCTTATGTAGGTAGGAAAATATTGTGGTTTAAATTAGGGCTGGACTATGAATTCCACAGGGAGCTGTGCCTGTAAAAGAGGGAAAAAACAGTTGTATTTTCAGGTCCTGCTGAAGCCACCAGGTTAGTCCCCAGCACCAAGGAAGCACTGTGCATTGTGGCTATAAAAGAAATGGAGTAGGGCCCAGACCATCCCCAAAATTCCCTGCTCAGATCTCCTTCCCACCCTCTAGGGCAGTATTTATTGCCACAGTGATGTCCCCCATCCACTCATGCAGCCTACACTCGCCTGGTTCTCCCCTTTCTCCACCAAGCAGCAGGCACAAGTTGCAGTTCATGAATCTGACCAGCCATCAACACCAACCATTCTTTGACAATGATGAAAAACTGTGATTTCAGATTGACAAGTGTTTGGTCAACCACCAAGCTCAACCTGCTGTGTTAATTGTGTATTTTGTGTAATCCTCATCAACRGTTTCTCTGTGCATAGCATCACTCAGATGACACGGGAATCCCATGACATGGACTGGCAGGTAGAGCAGTCATGTAGGATTTGTGATGCCTGGTCCTACAGTGAGGAAAACAGGAGTAGCACTAAGGGCTAAGGGGTAGGGAGGGTGAAGGTGAGAGAGTTGCCAGTGTTGGGACCCTCAGCTCTGGGCTGTGTGGATGAGGTCGTTCCCAGGTTGATGTCCAGCCATGGATCATGCTGTTGCCATCTACCTGCCCAACAGCTGTTCCATGCTCACTCTCAACTCCTACAGGGCAAGCAGTAAGAGGAGCTGAAATGTCCCCCTTATCTGAGACTAGGCCATGGACATTATTTGGGTCACACTGGAGAAAAGCTACATATGACTATTTTACAGTTGTTTCACCATGAGGTGCTACTCAAACTAAGCACGCAAAAACAAAGCTAGATTTTCTTTTCATCCTAGGAGCCTAATAGATTTAGATGCCCAGATGCCTTCAAAATAGCTGCCATAGAAAATCAGAGCCCCAAGCTGTACTTAGAAAACCCAGCCGTGAGGCAAGCAGAGTCACTCAGCTGGATGGAGGCTGCACTTGGCTCCATAGGGCTGGGTGCCCTGCTCAGGTCCTGATGGGAACAGCTCTGGGTCCATGCCCACCACTCAGCTCGCTCCCTCAGAGACATCCCAGCTTCACCAGGGTCCATCTCTACTCCCTGCCTCCCAGCAGTGAACACAATTTTCATTTCAACAGAGCTGTGCAGAAATCATCCAGCGTAATCCTTGTTCCCACCAGTCACTACACAGCCAAAGAAATTGCCTCCCTTCTGTAGATAACATCCAGAGTATTGGGGAGAAAACATCCATTTCAGGGAAACAAATCCAGGACTAAAGGCACATGGGCTGAAAGTGGAATAGAAAAAGATGATCTTATGGCCTCGCAGCTGAGCTGGGACCTCACAGGGGTCTGTCTCAGTTCCTAGGTCCAGGACAGACAACCTGCCTGCCTTCAGTGTGTTACCCACTCTCCCCTTGGTCTGTGCAGTGGGGATGATCTGTCCTGAGGATGCAGGTGGTGAGGGGTGGTTAGTAGTTCAACAGGGTGAGTAATCAAACCTCCGCCTTTCTGGTGCTTTTATTCCACTATCTGTGAAGTGGGAGAAGCGATCACAGTGAGGCAACACAGTTCTGACTCAACCGAGATATTTTGTGGGGGAATTTACGTTGATTTTAACAAAAAGTTTTCTTTGGGGGAAAAAAAACCTCTCCAAAAGTCAAAGCACCTTGTTTCCCCTCCCTCCTTGGTGCTTCTTGCTTTAAAAAATATAAATATTAAGTAATTAAAATTTTTCAGCAAGAGTTCAGAAACAACACAGAATGGATCATTTGGGGATCAAATACAGCATTCCATTCATCATGAAGAAAAATGGTTTTGACATTTTTTGGTTCTCTGAACAATCTGGGAAGCCAGTGAACCAAAAATAGCAGTTCCGTGCACCACCCTCAACCTGCCCAGCTCTGACACTGATAGCCAAGAAGTCTGATGTTGGAGCTAACGCATCCTGCATCTCTGTCTCTGTCTACCTACCTAGACAGATGCAGCAAATGTGTTTGCTGCGAGCGGGCCATCATGTGCTATGTCCAAGCTCAGCAGCTAGCCCAGCCCTGGCACGGCGCCACACTAATACAGCTTCATCGCTTCCAAACCCARACTGCTGGACACCAGCTGGCTCCAAACGTGGACAGAAGAGCCTGGGTCTGTCTGCCCTTATCTTCACAGAGACACTCAAGTTGTTGGTCTTCCAGCTCTAGGAACATAAGGCTAGAGGGGAAGGGAGCAAGGAGGGACTTTTTTTTCCTTCTTTTTTTGTAGGGAAAAGAAAGCTTTCATGATCATCCTATAGCTCACTATGTGTCAGCCCCTCCTCTACCCCAGTAACTTTTAAAGTCATTGGCTAATTTCAGCTAAATCCACCGTCAGGTTAGTAGCTGTAGTGATATCAGTCGCTGCACGTTCTGGTAGACCTGTACAGGGGTCTGTAAGCAATGTGCTGTATGCGCTTCAGAGCCAACCCGAGCCCCAAACTGGGTCCCCCCTCCTCCAAAGACAAACTCGCGCAGGGTTTCTTTTGAAGTCTGAATGTCTGTTCCTGGGCCAATAAAGTCCTGCAATTTCCCAGCAAGAAGGTAAAGGTAGCGAAAGGTGCTAGCCAGCATCTCCTTGTGAACTGCAATTAGCATCTGGGTGAAGGGAGAAAGTGTTGGCAGAACAAGGGGAGGGGATGGCTGTCTTGCTTGAACCGGACCAGATGGGCCTGGCATGAGCCCCAACACCAGGGCTGGAGACAATCTGGCAAGCCAGCCCCAGGCCATGGAGCCCTGAACGAGGGAGAGGGGCTTCCTTACACCATATATCATCCTGCCAGTGATATTTGAAGAGGCCCGGACGACCGACAGAGGAGAGGACCTGCTTCAGAGACTCCAGCAAGGGAACTATTCAGTCTGCCTTAGAAAGTGCAGCCATCATAATCTTTTGTAGTCTTCTGAGCTGGGTTTTGCATAAGAATGGTTTTACAATCAGCCCTAAACCCATCTCATCCAATCTCCAGCTACTAACCGGGAAAAGACATCCGTAGGAAGCAGGACCTGTAATTTTGGGACTTTCTTGATTGTTTCTTTGTCTCCAAAGCATCCAAGGATGTGGCTGGGCAGGGAAATTGAGTGGGCCCTCTGAAGCTCTGCYTCAGAAACAGGCAGTTTTCCCATGTAGTCATGTCTCTGTGCAAAGAGGAGGGAAGAAGGACAGAAAGAAGGAACAGTTGTAAAAGGCCACAACATAGTCTCTGGTGCATAATCCTCCAAACTGGATCCAGAGTTCTCACTGGAGAGGGTGGGAGTTTTGGTATTGACTTGGTGACAGACTCTAAGCAAGACACCCTTCTGGGACTGCCACAGTTGCCTCAATCTTATCCCACCTTTCATTGAAGTCGATGTCAAGTAAACAGGACAACTCAAGGACTTTCATAGAATCAGATTCAACACCTTCTGCCACAAAGCCCTACATTTTAGCCAGGGATTCCTACTAATACCAAGTCACCTGGCCATTTTGTATGCCTTACAACACACTGCAGAAGCAACCAAGCTCAGCATTGGTCTTAATCTCATTGATCACGCACTCTGCACCAGTCAGCATCACACCTATATAGTAGCCCTTATATCAGGCTATTGGCTGGGAAGTATTTGTCTTTTTTCAGGACTGACATGGACCAAACATGCAAGAAATCTGGAGTTTGCACATCTGTTTCTACCAACAGGCAGTTCACTTGTACAAACACATCCAGTCTAAGGGCAAGGCAAATCCTTTTCAATATTAAGCCACTTAAAGACAGGGGAATAGGTTGAGGACTGGCTAGCAGCCAATGAGGTTTGCAAAACAGTGGAATCTAATAAAAATAATTGAAATATTTAAAGGCAGTTGTTTCATTTTATAAAGAAGCACCTGCAATGATTACCCAAAACATTTGCAGGTGGAAAAAGGGCTGAGCACGTCATTGGTGTTAATATCATTTTTGCTCAGAGGGCAAATTAGGCATTGTAATTGTGAAGAATCACTGGAGCTATTTCGGTAATGGAATGACTCTGATAATGAAGGATGATTCCTTTAGATCCCCTCTAGTGTGCTAGCCTGCAAAGCCAAGGCTTGGGTATATTAAAAAACTAACATCAAGGCGAAAGGTGTTCTCTGCAGCCAGGTACCATATATCAAGGATCATTTACCTGCTTCAGCCTGTTAATGTCTTGAGAAAACAGAGCATAATTCACCTAAAACCCCTACAGCCAATCCCTCAGCTGATATAATTCAGCCTATTTCCACTGACTTCAATAGGAAGCTGCCATTTCATGCCAGCTGAGCATCTGGCCTTCTGGATTTTAGTTTGGGTGCTGATTCATCACCTCCTAATGTCCGGCTGGATCCCAGCACGCTAAGGTGCAGCTTCAAAGCACAGCAAACAAAGGATAGAAATAAACACATCATTCAGCAAGCAAGGGGCAATGTGTGCCCGTGTCTTCTTTGGGGTGGTCTTCAGATAGAGCTATACTAGCAGTCCATTAAAAATTATTTCAAGAGATAGCATGTAGGAGAAATGATCCTCTGATTGTGCTTCACATGGGCATAAGGCAGTTTCTTGACACTGAAAACCAGATGCACTGAAGAGCCTGGGACAGAGAAAATTGTAAGCCCATTTGGGGGCGTTGCAGGGTCAGATGGCTTAGAAAAGTTAATATGCAGAAGAGCAGTGAGATGTTGTTCACTGCCTTGCTAGATTTGAAAGTGAAAGAGGAAGACTGGCGAAACACTGAGGCTCATCAGGGATGCTGATTCTGAGTCCCTCTGGCAATGGCTATATTGTCTCTTTTTATCATCTCTTTTAACTGTGATTGAAAGTGATCTTAAACGTGCCATGTGGCTTGAGCCACAGCATCCACACTGTCTCTAAGGCAGGGCTCAGGTCAGAGCCAGGAGCCTTCTTTCACCTGGAAGTTTGGGAAGCCAGATAGGTTACTCCAGGCTTGAAACCAGCAGCTAGCAGGTAGACCATACAGGGAATCAAGAATTTTGGAATTGAGAGCAAGCTATCTCGATGGTAAAATGCACTCTGGAGAGGCCACAGGTGTCTGTTCATGACACCAGGAGAACAAATATACCAGACATGAAGTTGAGGCTCCCCAGGCAGAGTCTGATGAGACCTTTCAGTGCACAGTTGCCGTTTTCCAGAGGGAACACGGCCCGTTTTTCCATCCTGTTCTATACATGCTCTCTAGGGCAATTTCCATCCTTGGAAAAGAATGAGTAGAAGGGAAAACTCATTTGCTTTTCCTGTTGGGGAGGCATTTCAGCCTTAATAGAGGGTACACAAAGTGGAAAAGACTTTTCATATAGAAGATGGAAAACACTTTTCATGTAGGATTCATCTGGTCAAGTGCAGGCACACGAAATGGAGCCATCTGCATCTGAGCTAGTTCTCAGGGGCTCCTTTTATAGGCCATGGAGATCTGATCAGTAGTCAGCAGAGAACAATTTGTGTCATCCTAAGGCAGACACCTAAAGTGCCTATTTCTCCCCATTGAGGAGCACAGGTGGATGGGCGCAAGTGGAAAAATCCATATTGAAAAATTTATAGTCAGGGAGAATGAAGCCCCCCTTTGAGTCATTCAACACTTTGAGCACATCTGAAGACCAATCAGATCCAAAGGATCTAACCATGCTATAGGAATGAACCACATGGACTCCAGTGGTCTTCAGGGAAGGACCTAGTCATGTCTCCTTTACAATAATCCCAGTCATTCCCCATCCCATGGAAGTGGTTTTGTACTTTTCTCAACACTCAACAGCACAACTTGCTTGTCTGCCAAGTGTTTATTCTAATACAACCATTTGTTAGGGTGATATGGATTGGGGAAGCTGGGGTCATATAGTACCCAGAGACATGCAGGTCTGGACCAAAGCTAAAACAAACCAGCCTGGAGTTTGAGAGGAAACAGATTCCCTCAGGAGTTTGTAGATGCTTCCTGATTAACACTCAGCATGACAGCAAGGAATTCCCTTGGGTGTTTGAGCACCAATTAAGGGGTAAGGGCAATTAAGATATGGAATGATTTGGGTGGAGTAAGAGAAGCAGAAGGGACAGAAGATATCTGAAAATTTCCATTCCCACCCCCAAATAAAAAGATTAAATCTTGACCAGATGTTCAGACTAGGGCCTAGTTAGTTGAGCAAATCCAGCCATGACAACCTCTGAATTTGGCAACCCTTGCCATGCATGTGTGCTCATGTTGCCGTAGTCACTGAAAGCCTCTGCTGCAGCCCCCCCTGCTAAGACCTGCCCAAGCACAGCAGAAGTCACCTTGGGGGTTGGCCCAGTTAGAGGCATCTAGCGCCATTTAAGATGGCCTAAGGTATCCCATGCAGCTCCAGCTTTCTGGCCAGCCAGGAGTGGGTGTCCCATAAGTCCTGTCATACCTGAGAGCCCCATACACATAGCTTGAATACTCAGGGGTTCTTCAAGTGCTGCTACACAATTTAGGCAACTGAATCATGCCCCTATTCGCACATCTTCAGAGGCATTTAGACATTTTGGGCTGCTTTTGTTTGCCTAAATGGAGGAGTCTAGTACCACAGGGCTCTCACTTGACCTCCAGCCCCCTCTCCAGAAGTACATGAACCTCCTATTAGTTCTTCATCTGCAGGACACAGGTCCATATCTGCAAGTCCTGAGCAGATATGTTGGACATGCTGGGATGTCTGAGATGGCATTAAGTTACTACATTTAGACAGCTGAATCCTGATGGTAGGGACTGTTTAGCTACAGATTAAAAAACCTAAATTTAGGCTTTTGAAGGCCAGTGACTCCAGCTGAGTTTGCTGTCTGAGCTCCCACTGTAGTCAACAGAAATCTAGTCAATACAGTCAATGTAGAGCTTCTGAGCCAAACAAATGTGACATCTGCTGAAGGGTGAGCTGAATCAGTGGCATCTAGCCACTGTGTTGAGATCTCCACTAACCATAGCTGGAGTTTAGAGCACAAAAAGGGACGTCTACATAATAACACCTACATTTAGGTGCAGACATCTCTGCAAGCTGAACCTCATCTTTAATTCCCATTGACTTTGCTTGAGCACCTGAAAACCTTTGGAGGGGTAAGTTGTCGTACAAGGGGCATAACAAATGTGAATTACAGAGCATTTTCATAATATTTGCCTCAAAACAGAAAGGTTGCTTCATAACTCAGACAGTGGCTAATAGTCTTCCTCTACTGAAGAAGCAGATTACACAAACCCTGCCATCTGAGGACTGCAACTTCCTATACAAGGAAGATTATTTCAGAGACATTTTAAGACTTTGTACTCTTGTTCATCAGTATGGCAACTGAGTCACCAAGGGTTTCAAAGAGTTTAGGGTTTAGCTCCAATTTAGGGACCTAATTCCTGCTGATTTCAATAGCCAAAGAATGAACTTTCCTACTATAGCTAGGCATAAGTCTCATCTGTATTGGTTGCCACATGAGTGAAAAAGTTGGATGCATCCTTTCCTTTGAAGAGCTGAGCCTTGGTGACCATGGATGGGTGCAGGTGGGTAACTAAGCCTGGTGTTTAGCCTGTTTTTGGGATGCAGCTATCACATCAAACAGACTTTCCCAGATATCTGTAGATTCCTTCCAAAAAGTTGCATGGCAGTATAGGACAAGGCTCTCTAATAACAGAAGTCTCTTTAATCTAACACACAGAAGCGAGCATTACATGATCCAAGAACTAAAAGCAGAAGCTAGTATGTTGCATTGCTTCAGTTGACTAAATACAGTGGGCTTCTGCTTGACCTAATGTCATTCAGGTCCCTTTATAGTCAGTGGAGGTCTTGCCAGTGTAGTCACTGGAGCTATGGGATGCATTCATTCTGTCCTAAAGCAGGTATCTAAAACAGAACAGATGACTCATGCCAGCAGCCTGGGTTAGAAATAAAACATGCATTTTCAACCTGGAGTAGAATTAATTTACTCACTAATGAGACAGAGTCATTAAATCTAGATTTTTTTTTTTTTCCCAAAAAAGGTGCTTTGGCTTGATATTTAAATCTTGTCCCTGGAATCACTGGGTGGGGTTCTCTGGCTTGTGTGATGCCAGGGATCAGAGCAGATCATCATTTAYGTTGTTACCTCCCAGTTTTAGGAGTTTAGGAATTTATTGTTTTATTGTTCTATTCTTGAATCTTAGATCTCAGAGACTATGATTGCCAAAAAAAAAGTGCAGCCATGGGTTGCAAAGGGATCAAGACACATTCCCTGCTAGGTTTCTTCTGCAAATTTAGGCTATTAGGTTCTGGATATGAGAGGAGGCAGATGTGCCYAGCTACTGTAGGAAAGTTTTTCTCTGGACATTTCCCCTCTTGGTAGGGCAAGGCACTCTACAGAAGCCTGTTCCCAGGAGAGAGTTGCCTAATTCTATAGATTTAGCAAGTTGAGACCTTTGGAGAAGTTTTGGATAACATCTAGTTCTTCACAGCCTTTTGCTTTGCGCAGCTATGCCTCATCCCTTCCAAAGCCTACTGAAGCCTGTGGCTTCTGCAACACCAAGGGGTTTTGGATCAGGTTCACAAACCTGAGCACCGTTAAGAAAAAAATACTACCAATATCAGCATTCTCCACTCACTTGCATCTACTTTGCATTTTAAACACCAGTAAATGACTGCCCAAGGGAGCAGAGAATCAGACCCATCAGTGTGGGTATACTTCAGCAACCCAGATCCCAGGAATTTTGGAAGTTCACCAGCCCTAAGGATTATTAATGCATATTGAAAAATAGCTGGAAAACTACCCAGCATTGTTAAAGAATCATTTAATTATTATTAGCTGAGTCACAGAGGGCAGGAAGGCAAATTTATGAAACTGATACACTGAGTAACCACAGACTCTAGACAAGGAGATTGCTATATGCCGAAGTTTGTAATTAAATTTTGACTCCAGCAGCCCAAGGGTAGGTGCTCCAGCCTGACACATTCAGCAAGTGCCCTCTGCTGGACTCCAGACCAAGCAGTGATCACGTCTTCTGTGTCCAGCCTGCTAACTTCTCCAGGACAAAGCTGGGCGCGGGACGGCATCCTTCCAGGATCACTTCCAGGTGACTCCCCATTGCAGCAGTCACCTCCCATACGATTTCTCGGTAAAAGTAATTATTCAGAAAAACACTATTAAGTTACACCCCATGCCACGACAGCTTGGTTAGACTTGAAACACGGGTGCAGCTCTGAAGAGATCATTGCCCTTTCCTGTCCCATTCCCACCAACTCTCCTTGGTGACTGGGAAATGTCCATCTTCACCGGTTAGCTCATGATGACTAAAGCAGGTGGGGCACACACCATGAGGAGATATGATGTGAGAGAAATGAGCACAATTAAATAACAGAGCTTTCAACACCCAGCTCTCAAGGCCTCATCTAGCTAATTAAGCAAGCCATGTATTCCCCTGTGGTGTTTCCAGCGCCCTCAAGACAAGTCTCAAGCTCGAATCTGCTGCTGACCATTCATAATGCCTAGCCACAGGAGCTCACCTACAGGGAAGTGGCATTCCTTAGCTGGGAAGTCTCTGGAGGGGAGAGCTGAGCGCTGCCCACATTGCCAGGGTGCTCTCCAGGAAATTCTCAAATGCAGTGAAGACACCTGCTAACCAGGCCCAGACCCACCAAAATATCTCCTYTCCCTCAGCTCCCTCCCTCAGTACACATATGAAATATGACAGAGTCTTAGACACCTAGGCAGGTCATCAAGGGACATGAGTATTTTCCTGGCTACTGCTGAGTGACCCTGGGCGAGATGCTCTCTGTGCTTCTTGCTCCACTCACATTTTACAGCTCCCTTGTCTTTTTTGGCTGCCAGGTAGTCAAGGTAGGAACCGTCTCTCACTAGGCCTCCATGTGGGACCTAGCATGGCAGGGCCTCTAGGCACTCTTATAATGCAAACAGAAAGATGATATCAAGCCTGGCCTCTCCCTCAATGCTGTGGGCAGCAGAAGAGTGTAGTGTTTACCTCTTATCTGGAGTCTTGGGGGATTGGCCCAACGTATTAACTTAAACTGCTGCCAATGTCGGTTTACACTAAGAAGCTCAGGTTATAAAATGTCTTGGCTCAGGAGCAAGATCAATGTCCTGGTAAGCCATCCCGCTGCTGAGCTGGGGGCTCATGGAGAGGGGAGACAGAGGGACCATGTGAGGCAGTCACAGCTCTGGCCACCCCAAATGAATTTGGTGCATAGGCAGGAGTCATAATTCAGCAGGGTTTAAGCCAAAGTGTGTGGGAGTGCTGGAGACATGCCTGTCATGGGCTTGGGGTGCTGCAGACACCTGCAGAGCTGTTCAGAGTCACATTCAGAGCAATTTTTTAAAACCTTGCGGGGAATCAAAAAGTTAGAGGAGAGAAAACRTACATCAGATAAACTAATCTTAAATGAAAAACTGTATTTCCACATTAAGAAATGTCATAAAAATGTAAGAATGTAAGAAAWGCTCTACTGAGTCAGGCCAGTAGTTTGTCTAGCTCAGTCTGTGACCATGGCAAAAGGAGACGCTCTCCATGGAGGGCATGTGAGCCTGGCCACTTTCTGCAGTCATTCACCTCGTACTGCCCCAGCATCCACAGCCACACGGGGATGCTGGATGGTGCACCTCCACCTGCTCTTCTTTGTCTCTCTTGGTGGAATGAATTCTCCATGAATTTGTCTAACTGCTTTTTGAACCTGATGATACTACCAGCCTCGACAACCTCCCCTGGCAACAAATTCCAGAAGTTAATCAAAGATTATTTAGTGTTTATGAAATAAAATTCAAGGGAACTTCTAAGTGAAAGGCAGAAGTCAGCTCCAGACTCAGACACCMACAGGTAGGGTGTCTCCAACTGTCAGTGCTCCCACTGCAGTCCATGAGATCYGTGGTGCAGTTCAGTGCCTCCAGGCAGGTGCCTTGTCCAAGCAAGATGCCTTGGGCTGCAGCTGCAGAAGGCACCAGGTTCCCCTGGCTCCTGGCCCAGGTCTACCAGCCCCACTCGGGRCACCACAGTCGCATGGGACCATCCATCCACCATCCACAGTGTGAGCAGCACAGCTGAGCCCCCTGGAAGCAGCTCATCCTGCGGCAGGCCCACCCATGCATTTGGTTGGTCACTCTGCAGGCTCCCACAACCAGATTGCCATTGATTGTCAGGACATCTCAGACACTGAGTTTGCACGGTGACACCTGCAGCGTAGACATCTAAATGTAGGTATCTGAGTCTGGTGTTGAATTCAAACCAGGAAAGATGTTTTCATTAAAAGCAGGAATTTTTGAAATTAAGCCAAAATAACTTTTTGCTTTTCAGATATTGCTTTATTTTGGTTTATTTTTAAGGGAAGAGATTAAACAAAAAAATCATAGGATCATAGGATAATTCAGGTTGAAAGGGAACTCAGGAGATCTCTAGTCCCACCTCCTGCTAAAGCAAGGTCAGCTATGAGGTCAGACCAGACTGCTTTCATTACAAAATCACAAGAAAGGTCCARTGCTGAGAAGCCTGGTTTGATTACCAAAGTTTTTGGCAAATATTTCATCCAGATGTAAGAGGGAACCCTAAATATGCATGCAATAGTAACACCAGATAACTGTGTATAACCACAATGACAATTGTCTTCAAGCAAGAAATGAAAAGGAAGGAATCAGAAAACCCCCGTAACCACATAAGCAGGAAGAGCAGGACTAAGGTTGGGGTGAACTAATGACAACCACGTTTCAGCAGAGAACAAGACAACTGTGTCCTTAGGCACCTTTCTCTTCTGTGAAGGAGACTGGATGCATGAGCATGGTAGCTGCGATCTGAGAGATATAGGCTGGAGATACCATGCTACCAGTGAAACGCCTTCACATTTCTGAAAGTTAAAGATGGCAAATTTGTACATCAAGGATTACATCCCAGGAAAAGGACTTCCTACAGGCCTCATTTCACAACAAAGGAGGAACTGAWTCAAATAGCAATATTTTCAATATGAGAGTTTACATGAGTCAATATGTGATCACCATGAACTATTAAAGAGTATTTTTACTTACTGATTAAAAAATCTACAACACTTATCATTAAGAAGAGAGACCATATTAGCTTTTTTTAAGGCAGATTAAGAAGGAAGGTAAAAGAGGTACTTAAGATAAGAAATRAAACAACGAATGAGTAGTTGCATTAAAATAAAATCTATGTAACACATAGAAAAAGAAAAAAAATGTAGGCACTAGAACTCAGAAGAGCTGGAGAAAATCAATAAGGGGAAAAAAGGACTTGAAGAAGTATTTATAGTCAGCACAGTTAAGGTTGAAAAGAAGGCACTTTTCTTGTACAAGAARCAAAAGAAACCATGATGAGAACATTAATTTGTTGCTCTAGGAAAATGGTGGAACCAGGGATAATAAACGAGAAAAGCCACGTACGTTCAATAAAACACTTCAGTTCTGCATTTTGGGAAAAAGCTGCACAAGCTACTTCTACCACACACTGATGATGATCACACTTACAGCTCTAACCRTAAGTAAGCAAGATGGTAATCAGCATCTCCCACAGTTAGCCATTAATAAATCTGCAGATTCAGATCRTTTACATCCAGGAGTTTTAAAAGAGCTGGCCAAGAAGGAATTGGAGCATATTCAAAAGTCTTTGAACCCCAGGGAAGTTCTAGAGGAGTAGAAGAAAATGAATGTTCTGCTGGTATTTTAAAAGAGGAGACAGGACAACACGGGTTCTAGACTGCCAGCCTGCCAATAATCCCAGAAAAATAATGGAATAGCTAATATGAGATTTGTTTATTATGGAATCAAAGGAAGGTAATATAATTGCTGCCAATCAACTTGGGTTTATGAAAAATAGATCTTGTCAAATTAATTTGATGTATTTTCTGATAACAGCACAAGCGTGGTTAATAAGGGAAAGAGTGCTGATGTAATTTTACTTAAATTTTCCTCAAGGCAATTGCCTGGGTAATGTGTGATATTTTGATTAAGAAACTGGAGTACCAAACATGGCACACATTAAAGGGATTAAAAAACTGGCTAACATAGGTCTCGAAGCATAACTCTAAATAAGGGATCATCGCCAAATGGGTGTGTTCCTAGTCAGGTCCCACAGGGAACAGTTCTTCAATACCCATTTTCACATTTTCYTTATGGCCTGGACAAAAAAAAATCAAATAAATGATTGCCCGTGACAACACAAGGTCTACCAGATCAGTCTGTAATGAGAAGGTTGAGGTCAACGATACAGAGCAAAAGGGCTCCCTCAACAAGCTGGGTGCAAGCAGCTAACAAGCAAAAGATGAGGGACAAATGTAAAGGCAGATGTGCAGAAGCAAAAGAATGTGGCCGTATTCCCACTCCTGGGAAGCAGCAAAGCTGGAAGAGACTTGGGCATCACAGCAGGCAACCAGCAGTAGATCATCTTGCAATTGGGTTTTATTGCTAAAAGGTCTAGTGATCTCCCAGGAAGCTGGAAGGGAGGAATGTTGAATTTACAGGATGTCCTCATTACCCCACACTTCACTCAGTTGGCTAAGTTACCCAGTTGATTCCCCTGGGTTGCATCTGTAGCTAGTGGAGAGCAGGAGATGCTCTTGCTGGGTAAGATTCAAAACAGGCTGAGAGAGGTATTGACTATCCCATTCTCTCCTCTAAAGGAGCAAAGGGACACACACCAGCTAAGTCCGCCAGCTGACCTAGACAGACYGAAAGGTGGTTGGGGTGAAACTCCTCATCCCATGCTCTTCCTCCCGGATTTGACAAGAGGGCACTGCTTCTGAACTACAGGCAGGCATAATCCCAAAGGGATGGTTGTTAGACCAAAGAAGGGATGGAAAAGAGTCCTGGGAATGGAGGCAAGGCTGGAAATCTTTACAGGAGCTTGGTCCACCAACTCAGTGAACAGAAGGCTAGGAGCTTAATCGACCAGAGTCCTTAAGAACCTCCCTGGGGAACAAAAGCTCAAGAATAGAGAGCTTTTCAGTCTGTCACACAAACGTACAAGAAGATGTAAATGTCAGATATCAAAACTAGATATATTCAGACACCAAATATCACATATCTTCACACTGAAGTTGACTGACTGATAGAACAATTTAGCAGAGACTATAATGGTTCACACCACACAGATCTTAGAAGGAAGGCCAAATGTTTTATCTAAAATATATCTTCTTGTTCAAGCAGGAATTGTTCCAGGAGCCTCCTTTGGCCTTTCTTACACAAGAGGTCTGGGAGAGTGATCTCAGTCCTTCTTTCTGGCCATTTAAACTCTGTCCCTAAACTGAGGCAGAGGATGGGGAGGAATGTCCATGGAGGATGATGGAAACCTCATTACATAAGTCGCTTCCAGTCCAGTTAGACATCCATGCTGCAACCATCATGCAGGAATCAGTGGTGAGTGGGTTAGAGACCAAAGTTATGTCTGAAGATCACGAGACTTCTCACTCACATCCTAGAAGTCCTCTGCTCCTTTCTGACAGCAGAGCATTTTCTTTGTACTCTTTCCCATTTTAATTTCCCCCCTCCTTTTTGTTCTACTTGTACATGTATACACACAAACACAGCTTATTACACCTGTTCGTTTCCGGTGGAAAGAGCTAAGTCTTATTAACACAGTGTTACCGGATGCCCTACCATGGGCAGATTTGGTTGCATACTTCTGTTGAGAATGAGGTCCCCCACCCACTTGCCTTCCTGTCTAGTCTGCCACCTCTGTTCAGCCCGGTCTTGGAGGCTTGCTGCTGTATAGCACAGTCCTGTCTGGTCCTCTACTCTTCTTTCTCCTTTATGACTTGTCTTGTGCGTCTAAACACTGCTTGACCCTGTAGCTCTTTCTGTTTCCTCAGGTTTAGCAGCTGGCATCAGAGAAGGTCTCTGCATCTCAGCTCCTTCCGTCTCACAGCAGCTATGAGAACAGATGAGTCTGGATGAAGTGAGAACGCAGCCTCAGCTCCAACCTTTCAGTGGGAATGGGACTCAGGGATATTTTGTCCTATCACTGTGCTATATAGAAGTGTCGTTATTTTTGTTTTTAAAAGTACCCAGAACCTCCAAAGAAATTCAACCCCAAGACCAAATCTATCAAGGGGATAAACACATCAAAATCAAAGTAAGTCTACAAGAGAGGCCTCTGGAGCAAGGGATGTTCCCCGCACCAGTGTATGCCGTTCTAACCTCTTTCTGTCTCTTTCCCACCAATCATTCCTCCTTTGCAGTTTGCTTGTACAGGATCTAGTACAGTCAGGCCCTTTTCTTGGTCTGGAGCTGGACTCTTTCACGTGTTGAATAGGAACTGATTCATCCTTGCTGTGAAGAACAGCCACTAACCATCTGCACCACCGGAATGGGAGCATGCCACCCCTGCCAGCCCTCCCCTCCCAGGGAGCAGAGCACGGCACGGCCAGTTGACCATGATGGTGTCTATCTAAAGCAYGAAGAGCCCACATCGATTCGTGCTGGACACGGGGAACACCTGTGGCAGCACGGGACTGTGCCTTTCAGCCGAAGCAGTAGGCAGCACGGCATGTGGGGAGCAGCATCGCCCCGCAGAGCTCTTTCACCCCATGACCCTACGCACCAAGCACAACCAGTCGGGGAGACGACGCGGAGCCCCGGGGGCAGGCGTGCAGGGCCGAGAGGCTGTGAGTCGGTGGCTGCTCCTGCAGCAAGGCTTGGCGTTTACTGAAGAATGCCTAATGAAATCTGCTCAGGAAAGCTATTTATAAAGATATTTATCATGCGGATATCATGCAGACTAATCAGCTCCTAAACCAACACCACAATCTCTTCACATGTCAGAGCAGTGCACGGATGGTTCCAGGGAGAGGTCGGGGAACGGGAGATTACAGCCAAGCCCAGCTCTCAGCCATGGCAGCGCAAAGCCACAGTGGGCTCAGCGAAGCCAATTACACCACAGAAGCGCCTATAAATCAGTCACAAATCAAATAAAGCAGAATGCATCGCTTACACGCTGTGGTTTCTACCACCCACAGCTGTGAGGATCACAGTCTGCTTGGATTCACACAGCGTTTGCTTGACATGCAGGAGACCTGCTCTGACTGCCAGTGCGAGCAGTGCCAGGACTGGGGTTCTTGTTATTTTTGCTAATGACAGTTTTTGTGATATGGCCAGCTGCCTGCATTGCGGTTGCTCCTTTTGAGTCAGGACCCAGACCCACTGTAACCCTCTGCTCCCTACACCTCCATCCACGCTGACTTCAGGTCACGCGACGGAGTCACAAAGCTGTAAGCTCCTGCCCATACAGCATGTATGGGGCCTTGAGCTATATATATGTGTGTGTGTATATATATATACATTATATATATGCATTCAATACTATTTCTAGAGGGATAGCTATGTACACAGAGCATAGACAGACACACATGCTATATAAATAATTTTGTGTTTGCATGTTTCTACATATATGCACATCATATATAGCTATATATGCACATGTGGGATATCTATTTCTTCACTTATTTGTACGCAGATATGTGTGTGTACAATGCACAGTGGCACACCATCTGGCAGGTCTCAGACCATCCCATTTTGCAGGCGTGACTGCAGGTCACATAAGGTTTTCACCAGGGCTGCTGAATTTTTCATGCACCGTGTTTTAATGCACATGTCAACCATGTCATACCCTTCATCCCATTCTGCACCTATATTTCTCCTTGCTGTGCCCAAAGAGAAGAGCCCAGCTCTGAGCTGCTGGTTGTGGGTTGTGAGTCCATCTCCCGTGATGGCTTGCAGGAGCTGGGGTTGCACAAACCTCCATCTCGTATTTGCAGACCATCTTGGCTATAATGACGTTGCTGCTGGAAGGAGCAACAGAAAGCAGGATCATCTCACCCAACTTCAGCTGGCAAAAACTTAGGTGTCATGTAGTCAAAAGATGCGTCAGGCAGTGTCCCGGAGAACTGTGTAGCCGTGTGCAAGCTCTCCCAAGGATGTGAGCCTGCCAGGCAGACACCAGCAGGCAGATGCCAGCTGTGGTTTAATTTAGCATCCTTTTCTTGAGTGGAAAATTCAGGGCATGTTGCAAGAGGATCTGGTTCATTGCAGCTAACTTCAGCCTTTACCAGTGAGGCACAGTTAGACATCTAAGGACCTCTCTCCCATCAATGTACCAGTACCTTCAGGGGGCAATTCATTCCCAGCTATCTGAAAGACCTATTTTAAGTGGGATGTGTCACTGTCTAGAGATGCTGATCTCTCTCCACTGCCTCGAGAAAAGGCCAGAAAAGCAGCTAAAACTGCCTGCCTCCCTTTAGGCAGAGTGAAATCAATCCTACTAGGTGTAAGTAACGTAACTTCAGCTCCATCTGGCTGTAAACTACAGTTTACGGTGATCACAAATGAAGAAACAAGGAAATGGAGTCAGCAAGAACAGTAATTATATTAGCAGTGTTAAGAAATTGATGCAGATACTTAATATAAAGGTTCATTTTTCAAAATGGTCTACCTGATTCAGCTCCCCGGATTCCATATCCAAGGTGACAAGGCCGAGATGGCAGTCAGAGTCAGGGATGCACCTCTGATGGTCAGACCGTAGGTTTCTACTCAGGAGCCTTTGGAAATTTTCACCCAAAATCAACTAGGGGAAGAAACACTTAACAAAGATTGCTCTTTGTTCCAAACTTCTTAATCATAACAATGACATCCTTTTCTCAGACAAGAACTTCAGGTTGTCCTCAGCCTTAACTCTGAAGAGAGACTGCATTTACACAAGGAGAAGTTACTATATGCGAGGCCCTACTCCTAGCAAGGCAGCTGATGCATTAAATGTGTGCTGTCATTATCGCTTTCAAAAGAGGCAGAAGCTTGTCGAGTAATTTATAAGTGGGAACCGAGTCTTGTGAGAAAGTATTGGGGTTTGAGGAGCCGAGGGATGTGGWTAAGGGCGATGTACGCTCACTGTATTATTTTCTCTAAGGTCCTAATTCCTGCGCAACAGCCAGAGCTCGACATCAGACAGAGCAGGTGAGGGCAGGGTGGCTTTTGTTAGGAAAATGCAGCACTTTTCAAGGGTCTGTGAAATGCCATCGCCTCGAGATGTGATGTCACGGTAACACTCCACCAAAACGTCGTCACCTTGCCAGGGAGAAATGCCATGCCACCGCAGAAGGCAAATTTATTCCTTCAAGCCCAAATCAGCTGCCAGGGACAGCGAGGGGACACCTCCTCCCTAACTGTGTTAGAGGTGTAACCTACTTTTCTACAGCTTTGCCCAGCAGAGTTTGTCCCTTGTGGTACCATAATACTGGGCCAAACTGGGACGCTGTCCCTGCTAGCTGACAGCCCTTTGAAGGGGCTGAGCCCATGGTTTATCTGTGGGATTTTTCTAATGAACTCTTAAACCTTCTAACAGTGACACATTCCATCAGTGGATCAAGGTACCTAAATAAAGTTGACATAAGGCAAGGCCTTTTAATTATGCAATTATTTTGTTCCAAGCAGCAGCTGGTAAAAAGTAAAAAGACTTAGTGTTCTTCTTCCATCTCTCTTGACGTGAAATCAAGGATCAAAGCATCTTAATTTTTGGCCTCTGATTTTTCTCTCCTTGATTTAAACATGCCTGTTATGAGTTCAGTGGCCCTACTGCCCCCTTTGTTATTTAGCGGTGATTGAGTGGTGAAGATCCGTAGCCTTGGAGTTCGCTGTCATGAGATCAAGACCCCACGGCGCTGGGTGCTGATGGCATGCAGGAAAAGGCCATCACCCCCTCACCGAAACCATTTTCAATCTAAAGAGCTAAAGATTTGCTGATGAGGAACTAAAGTATGCAGAGATGAGGTCATTTGTCTAGGGTAGCCTTTGGGAGAGGTGAGGAACCAAACTCGACCACCCCAGTGCTGATCACGTCCCTCTGTTCAGGGCCCTGCTGGAGGTGCTGGTTTGAACTTCCACGTGTGTTGGATCTGTATTCTCAAACCAGACTGGAGATTTCCAGTGCTGCCTGCTAAACGGTCCCACCTGCACAGAGCAACCTGCACGGGTACAGTTCAGTTTCCTATTTCCTTCTTCCTGAATCTGGATCTGCAGGTGTGCTGGCGTGTGAGTGGACTGTCCCTTAACACAGGACACAGAGAGAGTGAATCCTTATCCATGTCCRTGCATGAGGACAGTTGTGAGTGGGAAACAGGAGCCCATGAGAGCATTTCCGTCAGCCGAACTTAACAGCAGAGGCTTTGCATGTGTTTGCATGGAGGAGAGAGGCATGCGGCAGAGCTCCATGCAGAAGGGCACTCCACCAGCATGAGCACAGGTGCCTGCAGGCACCAGAGCATGTCAGCATGTGCTCCCGTGTGCATCGGCRCATCCCTAGGTCTGCACTCCCAGGCAGCATGGGGAGAAACCTGTGTCCCTATGTATGAGATCCAGCAGATGTTTCCCCCGTGCTAGAGGAGATCTCTACCAGGCAAGCAATCCTAGCAGCTCCTGCTGGTGAGATACCACCTGAATGAATAAACAAGTGCTTTGGCTGATATCATGTACCCTCAGTTCCTCGAGTGACATGAGGTGTCCTCAAATAAGGATTTTTGGTGTTTGCCTAGCAAAACTGTCACAAAAAGGCTTTTACAGGACCACATCCCAAGCTAAGGATGTTAAACTGTCACAAGCTTTATGCAGGTGGTCCTGGTGTGAAATTCTTCTTGTCATTCAGGTCATCAATGCTAGAGGACTTGTTTCTGTTTCATGTAGCATTCTCTCATCAAGTGCTCCAAAACCCATAGGAAAAGATACCTCTCACTGGGAAACATTGCAAACTCCAAGTTTCTAACCAACAGGAGAATCTTGTTCACTTAACCCCCATCTCCCCTTCCCTAGCAGTTCTCTGCACCTGGAAGAAAAAAAAAAAAAAGATGAGGGATGCCAATGCCAAACCAGCCTTTTGTCACCAGCCCAGAGAGGGTGGCTCTGTTAGCTCTTGCCAATCACTCCACACACTATGACACTTCATGAGCCCCTGTGAACATATGACGGGGTCTAAATCAGCTCATYTGATCAGTGTCTGGATGCTAACGCGGCATGCAGTCCCCCCCAGGGCGAAGCCCTGAATGGCCCCATGCTGGTTTTAYGAGGGGGCTTTGCTGAGGATATTGGCTAATTGTAGGGTTCCTGTTGGCRGAGCCATGGAAGCATTTGGTCATTCCCTCAGCTGTGAAACATGAAGTCTAGAGAAGCTGGAGGGAAAACATCCCCCCATCAGCAAACGCACATTCTGCTACGGGCGTCTCACAGCTGAAACCACTGCCTCCATCAGCTCTTCTCCTACAACCTCATCCTGTCATGCATCTGGCTCGTTCTACGTCCTTGGGCAAGTCACTTTGGCTCCGGCTGTTTTGTTTTGCATTGTAGAAAGGTGGTTTGGGGCTCCAGAGGTCTAGCTAACCATGTCATAKTTCATGTGATAAATGTGTATGTTCAAGTGTACAGTACGCCCAGGACCAGCTATTTGGTTGCCTTGGCTCCACCGAGAACATAGGTATAACTGTACTGCTGTCTTCACCTCGCTGTCAAAAACTGGTCCCCCTGGGAYAGAGGAAAAGCTCTGCTAGGAGGTAAAGACCTTGGGAGCGGTCCAACCCTCCTAACTTTGAACATCTAGACAAGGACAGGGCAGAAAAACAGACAACTTCAGGGGATGACTTTTCTGGCGCGTCTTCAACTGCTGTCTGACGCAGACCAAATTGTCCGCTAGAGTTTCCCATTTCTCTTTATGAGCAACAAAATAAGAGGCAGGAGACTGCCAAGTCAACCTCGTGGATACCTAAAGGCAGGTGAGATGAATGCCATCCTTACTGATTTGCTGGGCTTCGGTTCAAGTCGAGGGAGGAGAGGTTTCCTCATCTGCTGAGACAGTTCTCCCCACTTTCTGAGACGTTGCCTCCGAGTTTCAAGCACCCTCCAAGAATGGAGACTTTAACTGAGACTAATAGGGACAACAGCCTTTGGAAAAAAAAGAGATATCCAGAGGTGGGTTTTGAGTTTCCTCAAGCAATGGATTTTCAGGCCTGGTAGTCTACCTGAAATAGGCTAACTAAGATTAAATTTACACAAAAAGCTCAGATGTAAGTGGGGATTTCAGTGACTCTCCAACAGCCACCCCCATCTCAAAGGCTGAAGCTTGATCATACCAGGAATTCGAAGTTGCTCCTGTTGAAATTAAAGAATCATATAAAAGGAATTTTCCAGGATCCTGAGGCAAAGGTTAGCACTGGGTCTTGTTTAGAGGAACATGCATTTAGTACAGCAGACACCGGAGTGACAAACTGTAATTAACATCTGGCAGCAACTGGCAAGGATTTGGAGAGGAAAATATTCCTGTTTTAAATTAAATATCAGTTTGGTCAGAGGATCATTAAAAATAAGCTTTCACCTGCTCCTAATTATTTTCTCCTTTACAATAGCTGTTTGTTTCCCCACAGGGGAAGCAGGAGCTGTGAGACACTGTGTGTACAGGGTGGAATTTGCCTCTCCGATGTAGCTCTGACCTGCTCACATGMATGACTTAATGAGGGCATAGGGGTGCTTTTTACTCCCAAGTGAAACTAAGAGTATTTGAAAGTAGCATATATTAATTTAAGCCCTGGTCTAGTGTTYCTTAATTGATCTATGCTGTTATCTCGCTTTGCATTCTGCCCCAGAGGTGGCTTCATTTCAGCTGCAGATTAAGTCCTTCCCATGCGCTCGTGTGCATGTAGCATGTGTTCGTGCACATGTAATGTGCATGGAGAGCTCTTTATAATTCTTAATACATCAAATAACATCTTAAAAATAAAACTGTAAAAAAAAAGAAGAAGAAAAAAATAAAAACCATTTTCAAGCCTTCAAAACAAATGCTCTTTTCAACCCACTGGCAATTACAGAGAGGTCCTGATCCTTTCTATATGTTACTGTCAAACAAGTTTTCAGTAGGATTCAATAAAGTGATCTGACATTTCTTTGGAGATCTTTACACACAGTAGCTCAAGCCAGGAAAGAGCTTCACTTCTGGCAGCTATGTGAATATTTTATTTTGCCCAGAGCTAGACAGGTGTGATCAAGAACAGCRGGAAAAATATATTAGCAAAAGGCCTTTCAGTGGCAATACAGGTGTTTGCTGGAGAGCAGGCGGTTTGGGATTTTTTTTTTTTGTGAAAAAAAAAAGCTAAACAGGGCAAGATTAAAGGCACAGTACATTTATTTCTGTTAGAGTGAAAGCTAGGAAGGCTTTTAACAAAGCAGGTTACAGTGTTAGGTCATGAAGTCAATAATTCTGAATTTCTAACTAATGTGAACAGCAGCTGTCAGCATTTGCCAGTGAAAAGGATATTTTGAGCCAGACCTGCAATAGGGTTAAGCATCTAATTCCCACAAGCTTGTAGGGACTTTGGCCCATTAGGTGTCTCCTGGATCTGAGCCTTCCTCGTCGAGCATTGAGGAGTCACTAAAGAGTTAAYGGAGTCTGTGATTCACAGAACAAGTCAATACATTCATTCAGGTAGTTACAGAAAGGTCACAGGCTGAGATGCCTGAAAGCYGCTTAAGCAACAATCTTTTGCTCCTGGGGTAAGCTAAAACACAGGACACGTTTCCTGGAAGAGGTCAGAGATGTTGCTAGAGCACTGGGCAGGGAACCAGGGGGGAAGCCTGCCTGCGCACAGCCATCCTGGGGGAGCAGGGAAGGAGCCGTGCAAGCTGCTCCGTATCTGGGAAGCCAGCTTAGAGTYGAGGTCTTTAGGAAGCTTATTAAAGAAGAGGCGAAGTGGTGGCTTGAGCACAATTTATAAGAAGGTGGAGGTAGGAGAAGGCTTTTTAATTCAGTAATAAGGACAAAATGTGATAGCAGAGGTGGGAAATTAACTCTCTGAAGAGCTTTGGGGAGCAGGGGAGGAAAGAAAGCAGAAGTCATGGTCTTTGCATGACTCTGAAGTCTCTCAATCAAGAAGAGCAAGTGCTCCTTGAGGACTTGCTGCAGCTCAGCCACATCCCAGGAGCATGGGCAAAGATTTCTGGCCTGTATTAGCAGAGAACCAGCCTTGATGAGATCTACCAGGACCGGGACCTCTCAAATCCTACCTGCAACCTGCTGTCCTGGGAGGGGTCAAGATGCCAAGGACCATGTCCGCAGCCCAGCTTTGAGGGACCCTAAAGTGCAAAGGTGGAGAGCGCTGGAGGACAGCTGGTCTGGAAGAAAGGAGCAGCTGGACCAAGTTTATGTGGCTGAGGAGGAGGAAGGGGAAGGCAAAGTCAATAGGGGTTTGACCACCTTCAGCTGCAATGGCTTACTGAGGTTGTGCCAAACATCTGGGACAAATATATGCTGCTAGACCTGTGAATCAGACCACACACCCACACACACATTTTAAGTACAGTCCACTGTGATACTACGCTAATATTCAGTATCTTGCGATTAAAAAATACTGTGTTATGTTCATACTAGTATCCCTGAACATTACAGGATACAGTGTGCACATTTTTTTTTAATAAATGCAATATAGCATGCACTAATATCTCTCAYACAGAGGTGGGTAGGATATGAATCTGCCCCGTGGGCTATATCTCGAAGCTGCAAAGACACGACTGAGAGCAATCCCATTCTAGGGAAACCATTGAAACACTGAAGATAGGTCTGGAAGGGATCTTTAGGTAGCTCTCAATCAGTTTAGTCAATGACTTCAGAGCATTTTGATCCCAGTCATAAAAGCAATCAATTTACAGAGCAGATTCAGTGGAAAGCTTTTTCTTTTTCTCTTTTAGAGACTTTTCCATTCGTTGGCTCCCTGAACTGGCTCGCTCTGTGGCCACAGCAGTACTTGGTGCAATGCAAGTTAAGATGTCCAATAGAAATAAGATCAAAAACTCCTTTATGACCTCCAAGTGGAATCAGTTCTTCAACTGAGCAAATGCAAGWATTAAATACATCTTAGTATTGGGAGAGCCCAATACTTTCCCCCTCTAACGTTTTCTCCTCTCCTAACTTTCTAAACACTCAAACTTTAAGTCAGGGTTAACATCAAAAAGGTAATAGTTTGCAGTCACTAGTGCCGCACTGCAAGTTTAGAGAGGTGACCAGCATGGGCTCAGCACTGGGAAGGGGAGGACAGCCACCACAGTTTTAACAGTAGTGATCACAAGGCCCTTTGGTTGCCCATGAATGCTGGCATACTCTCAAGAGACTGAATTTGATGGTCAACCTTAATCAAGATATTTTCTCAAGGAGAAAATACTCCTCGAAAGGCTGTAAAGCCAGTAGAGATGCTCCTGGCACCTCTGAATAAACCGATATGTCAGCACGGCCCAGTGGTGCCTACACGGAGGGGCTGGCCCGGGACCCTGGCCCTGCTGAGCGCATGGGAGACTTTCTACTGAGACGGGGCTTGGCCCCCAAGTCCCCACAGAGAGGGAAGCAGCTGATCCCTCTGGATTTCCTTGGGACAAGGTTAGGGGTTAGGCCAGGCAAAGAACTTCTAAATACAAATATTTTATTTGCTGAAGTTATTTCTTCATGTAGACCAAAACTATCTGCCACGTGCTGTATTTTCTAACTATATTTTATATATAAGCTCAGCTTAGGGAATGTGGTGATCTACCAAGGGAGATAAGAATGTTCCCCTTGCAGTACAGAGGAAAGGAGTAAGCAGGGAATAACAGACATTGTACCAGTCCAGCCTTGCTTACAATTGCCAATTTTGGGGCCTCTGCCACAGGTTTGGGTACCCTGGCACTGCTGGATGCTCATCCAGCTGGCACTTTTGGAAGGAAAGAGAAGACCAGGCATGTTCAGTATTCAAAGGTGTGTCTGCACCTGACCCAGCCACTGTATTTGTCCCATGAGTCCTGGCATCAATGACATGAAGTCATCCCCAGGTCTACAGGATGACCCAGGGCCACCCCTACCAGGGTTCAGAAGTTAACTGTGGCAAGGACAGCTGGGGCCTGGGGAGGCAATGTGAGTGGGAGGTCCCAGGAGGGTCTGCAGGGCAGGTGGAGAGCATTCCCACTAACTGACTGGATATAGCATCTACTTTTTGCATAAATAATGCAGCACCAGCCCGTGCGTGCAAAGTGCTCTCCACGCTCACAGACGTCAATGCACAAAGGGACATGATGCATCCTTTCCCATAGCATGACTGCAGGGAGAGAGAAGGGATAAAACCCATCCCACCCTGCAACAGAGAGGAGATGAGAGAGATTTACAGCCACGTGAAGGACTTCAGGCTCCCTTTATAGGCACTGGAGAAAACAGACAGTGCTATTTTAGGGTAAGGCGAGTCTCACTTTGGCTGTGTTGATTAGTTCCCTGTTGAGCTCTCCAGAGGAGGCCAGGGCAAATAGCCCAGATGGAAACATGGACACACCACCACAGTGAGGCACGATGGAGCCCAGCTGCCATGATCAGATAAGAAATATGTGAAAAAGCCTTCAGAATTATTGCAAAATAATCAGGCACCTCTGGGTGGTGACTCAAGGTAAAAACCCAGCTTAGGAGCTCTAAACCTCTCCCTGGAGGAACCTCTTCCTCTGACGACAGAAGGTACTCAGGGAGATGAGCTGGAGGTTTAAGCAGCTTGCTGAGATGCCTCCGTTTAGGCAGCRCTCCCCTCTGTGACACCCACTAATGAGGTTCACCCACAGCACGTCCTCCTGCTTTCTCAAGAGGAGATGCAGGCTTTAGAGCTGATGTGCCTGAGATGAGCATGGATGGGACAGTACAAGRTAGAGGCATGGACATTATTCAGACACAACACATGCCGCAGGTATCTGGCATAGGTGCTGTGATCCCTCAGGGCTACAGAGAGGGCTACGGACCAGCAGCCCTCATGTAACATGCCATCAACTCATGGGAGGCTACATGTACTGCAAGGACTGCAGTTTCCACTGACAGTCCTGGTTTTTTGCAAGATGAATCACAAGTTGAACCACAACCAAGATCCTCTCTCAGCCACAGGGAGAGTGTGGCCTGCAAATACGTAAGTCACTGTTTGGAGGTCAACCTCACAGCAGCCCTGAGCTGCTGAGGTGAGCTCAGCACCTTCTCCCAGATCATGACAACAGGTCATCGGCAAACACCACGTGATGGGAGAGACCTTCTTTTCCACCAGGTACGTATCAGAGATACTCAGAGGAGCCACACAGCTACCTGTACCCAATGCCTCACCTTGTGTTGGTGTCGCATTCACCATACAATCACTCATYTGGGTGAATTCTGAGCAACTGAATCACCAAACTTTACTGCTTGTGGTACCCCAAGTCCCCAGCTAGATATTATTCACGTTAATATTTATCTGTGTGCCRTTAAAAGTGATGATAGGAACATCAYGCATGGTGTATAGAAACTGTTGTTGGCAGGAAGGTCTTGACATCTAGACAAGAARCATTTTAAAAAWGGGAAACTGAGGCACAAAGGCTTTATCTGACAGCCAGCCAAGGAGAGGTCTGGGTCGGCTCCAGCCCCACAGCTGGCCCAGGCTGTTCATCTGCAAACCCTCCCTCCACATTCCCAAAGGAGAATTATAATCCCTATCATGAGATTTTTGCTGTCCCCGCTCTCCTGAGGAAAGCATGGTGCCTTATGCCCATTACTGAGAAAGTGCCCAGTGCTGCCCTGGATTATAAAAAACATCAGTTTTTATTTCAGGGAGAAAGAAAATGTTGCATTTCTTGTTGTTTTGTGCAAGACAKCCCTTTACCAAAGAGAGGGCTCCTTGCTCAGAAAGCTGCAGGATCTAAGGAGTCTTTCAAAAGCCTTTTAATTATGTTTTGAAATAGGACAGGCCTCGCTCTTTGGGGAACATCATGAGACCCGAGAGCAGAAAAAAGCTGAGAGAGCTGGTCCTCACCGACTCCCAGCTCTAAGCCRAACAGGTTTGGCCAGCTCTAATTAAGGTAATTAATATCCTCAAACCTGTTATTAAGCAAGAAGCAGTAAAAGGGAGTCTCCTCTTCACCTCGGGGTCCCGACAAAGCAGCCTCCACACGCCACAGCCGAACAAGTGGCCCATTGTCAACCCGGCATGCGCCCCACAGCCTCCGGGGCCGGATCCCGCTGCCCGGGGCGAGGAGGGCTGTAGCTCCATGGCGTGACCGGTGGAGGGGAGACAGCGTGGCCAGGGTCAGGGCAGTGCGCTCACCCTCCCCAGAGCTGGGACATGATGGGGTGAAGGTGGGAGACCCTTTCCATCTCCTCACCAGGAGGTAATGAGTGGGAAGGGGTCATGTTGGGGAGGATGGAGACGAACACCATGGATGTACCATGGGTGTATGGTCAGCTGTCTCCACCCTGGGAAACCAATTTTCAGCCACGTCCGATGACCTGTGTTGGACTGGTGAGATATTTAAGCTTTGGGACATGTCTTTAGAAGATGTTCAAAAGATGGCCCAGCTTATTGACCATTGTCCAGCAAATGGGGAGGCCTGGTAGGATCACCCATAGGGCTGGGTCAGGCCTATACATCACCTTCAGAGAGCTGCGATCTGAATTTGGACTTGAATCTTAATTCATATATTTGGTTAGCAGATTGTCTGATAGACATGAAGGAGCAATGGAAAGGGAGCTCATTTCAAAGATCATGGTAGATCTTTGAAATAGAATAGTTAATTTGGGCACAAATCAGAAAACAATTAATTCCATTTAAACATAAGAAAAACCTTTTTTATGGTGAGGGTGGTCAAGCACTTGAACAGGTTGCCCAGAGAGGTTGTGGAGTCTCCAACTTTGGAGCTGACCTTGCTTGAGCAGGGGTGTTGGACCAGATCATCTCCATAGATCCCTTCCAAACTCAGCTATTCCATGATTCGGTGAGATTATGTATATGTTTAGCAAACATACATAGCAAATTATATAAATATAACTTGTATTGTGGGGGAAAACGGTATATTTCAGTCCCTCCTAGGCTGACAGGGCACTGTCCGTCCACCTCCGCAGGTGCAAAAGGAAAATGCAGCAAGATGCACAAATCATGGTGCAGCATCCATCCGGGGTGCTCAGCACATGCAGGAGAGATGTCCCGCCATCAGTCGGTGAAGAGCGTCTCCCCTTTCGCTTGTGTAATGAAAGGACCTGACAATTTTCTTTTAACCTCATACCTGTCCGTTCAAGTCCTTTCCTCCTCGCCGCCCACAGATAGGAAAATTCCTCCCAAAGGAAAACACTGTTGCAATCTATTTTGGTTTTTCGTCAAGTGCAAGAGTTTGAGCCGTTGGTATTTTTCCACTGGAAATTCTTCTCTTGATTTCTTCTTTCAAAAGTGCCTAGGAGGGAAGTTTGCTTTTCCACTGCTGGCCTGAGAGAGCCTGAGGTGTCAGCCTGCTCGCAAGAATGTGGGGTGTTAGACGGGCGAGCGAGTGATGAGCAGCCCCCGAAGCAGCACATCTGGGCAATTTCTGAGGGCATGCAGTAGGTCCTGTGAATGGCTGCTCTGGTCTTCAAGAGAGAAAGAAAGAGCATTATAAGCTCAGAAGGGCAAGGAGCAATGTGATTCCCAGGACTGAACAAAAAAAGGAGTAAGGTCCCATGGTATCTTTGCAAAGCAGGTAGTTACGACTGGCTCTTTTCAGCCAACTAAGAAATTCCAGTCCAGAAATGGCACGACTGAGAGGCGTTAGCCATAACAACTCTTGTTTTTAGCTTAAGAAAACCCATGATCATAATCTGCAGGTTCTGGGTACCAAAACAAAATGAAAATTTATATCTCTCAGAAATGTGTCAAGCCTTACTGATCTCAAGAGTTTGCTTGAGCAGCCAGMGATAGTGGCTGGAATGAAAATCTTCAAAGGTAGACCACCGAGTCTTGGGACTGGTGTAGGACTTGGCAAAGACCGTATGTTTGGCTGAGCTCAGCAAAGATAGACCATTGCAGGATTTAGCTTCTTCACTTTAACAGGTTTCTCCTGCGCACATGCAAACAGGGGTTTTCCTCCCTGGAGGAACATGTTTCTCTTTTGCTTTTGCAGGAGGACAAAATCCTCATGCTAACATCATTGCTGACTGGRCTAGAAATTCTTGCCCCCCCAAAATGTGTGAGCTCATACCAGTAAAAACAGCAGCAGTTCCTTGGGAGGCACAAGCTCAAAGTCTCGGCTTTGCTGTCTCAGCTTTCAGCTACAGCAGAAAGGCAGATAGGGGGCCTGGAAAATTTCATCGTGAGTGCTTCAAGTTTGGTAAAGTTTGAAGAAACTGGGAATACCATCTTCTAATGGGAAGTGTCAGACCAACCTCAATGACAGCAGTACAGAAACCAGAACACAGTGCAAGTCGCAGCCTGATGCTCTCCCTGCTGTCCTCCGCAGTCCGGACTCCCCCCTTACAAAACAGAAATTGGCCTTTGATCTCGGTACCGGGGCTCACATCAGTGGCAAGGTGCTCCTAGTGCTCAGAGAGGTCGGAGGCACTCGGTGGGATCTCAGCAAAGGCTGTGGTCACGTCTGCGTCCTTGGGCGCTCAGGGAACGTGTTGTTGCTGTGGGGAGAGACCTGCCCCGCGGCAGGAGCGATGGGACCAGCCCAGAGCCAGCTGCATGGGCCCCAGGGCAGGCGCTGAGTGAGACCCCGACCATCCCCGCTCCCCCAGCAGAGTCATCTCCGTTGGTGGTCGGCCAGGCTCTGCTCTGCAGCTCTAATTGCTGGCTGTTGACGAGTCTTGTGTTGCCAACACACCGTCCTTTGATTCCAGCTGTCTGCAGCATGCAGCCCTCCTTTCCGGCACCCCTGCCTGCTCTCACTGGGACCATCACCTGCCTCCCAGAGGGTGCCAGTGACCCCCAGTTTGCTCCCAGACCTACCTGGCACCTGCCAGTCCTTCTGTACCACAGGGGCCGAGCAGTAAGCCTGCAAGCAGCAAGTCCACAACGGCATTTTCTGCTCAGAAGGTAGAAGCTGCTCGTTGCACAAAACTGCTTCTCCAGACACGGCGCCAAGGTTGGGGGGGCTGAACCGTTTCCAGGAGGTCACAGCTGTCCCCAGCCCTCCTTGCTGTCCTCCTCCAATGTTTCCTCTGCGGCATGAACGCCTCCCGAACGCTGCTTGCAAGGCAGCGTGTTTCCACACCCACACGCATGGAGAGATGTCTCCTCTTTCCCCTCTGCTGCTAGACGCAAAAGCAAACGTCGCTCTAAGCTTGGCTGCTCTAAGGGCAGTTTCGTACTGCCCCCCCTCTTTACCATGCTCCTCTCAACAGTGCCACCAGCTTGATTCTCCTCTCAGCTTGGTTTCTGGTTCTGTCTTGGTTCCTGAGGATCATCGCCTCGTTGGGCGACAGCTCCCTCTCCACCTCCCTCCTGGATCGAGATAGCACCTTGCCTCCTGGTTTGGGGTGACGCCTTGCCTCCAGGCGGAGGAGGGCTCTCTGCAGAGGCTGCACAGCCACAGACCACACCAGGCTGGCTCCAACGCTATCGCTAGGAGCCCCGCGCCATGGCACCAGGAACGCAACGCCCACCCCTTGGCACCGAGGCAAGCCGAACCACATCCCTCTGGGTGCTCGGGGCTGCACAAGGTGCTCGGAGCAGACCCAGGCCAAGGGCGATGACGCGTGGACGCAGGTCAGCCAGCTCCGGCGGGTCCCGGGCTCGGGAATCGTTCCTTAGAGCACGCTGCAAGGAGGCTGTAGGGGCAGGGGAGCTTTCCGTGGCCTCGGACTGGCACTAATAGGATCATTTTCTCCGGGCTGCCTCCACTGAGTCGGCAGGAGTGCTCGGCACTTCCTACAGACCTGGGATCCTGTTACAGGGGGCTGGAGGATGCGAGGGCTATATTTATGCGAGCAAATTAAATGTGCCCGGAACCGTTTTCTGGCACCGAGGCCAAGCGGCGCAGTACAGCCCGCCTCCGTCCTGTTGAACGCTGCTACCCTCCAGAAAGGTTGGCCGCTTGCGAACTGCCCCCCGGGACGAGGCCGCGGCCTGCGCTCCCCCCCAGATCTCGGAGATTGCCTGGGAGACCTTTTAGCTGGCCCGGGTCCAAACCRTGCCAAAGACAACTCGAACAATTTCACAGTACGGAGAGCTGAGTTCCCATGCCYGGAAACCTCTCCTGGCACAGCTTAAGAGGTAGGATTGAGGTAGCCAAAGAATTCTCAGTGGGACATGGCCTTCCACTCAGAGGCACCACGTCCAACGCACTCACCAGCCCTGCAGGCAAGCGCTACAGCCCAGCTTGCATCCTTCCACATAAACACTGCATCCAGAACGAAGCAGTCCCATCCACGCTGCCCACAGGGAACAGTCACTGGCCCATCCTATCGCCAAATCTGTCCCCAGGGATAGTCCGGGATGTCACAGGTCAAGGTTATGCCTTAGAGCACACCATGGGGTTGGACTAGGTGACTTCTGGAGGTCCCTTSCAAACTAAATTATGATTCTGTGACTCTAAGACAATCGCAGAAGAGAGGAGAATCCCCCCTGTAAAGGACTTAAAAGTTCTTCAGCAAATGACTTCACCTTCCTGGCCATGCACAGACCTTCACTGCACCAGCTTCACCCCTGCAGCACTGGAGAAGAAAATCACATTCAACGCTTTGAAAACAACCTGTCGAGGCTTTACAGGRACAGATAAAACACCTACGTGCCAGTGGGAAAGGTAATATAAATATCATTTTAAAAGAAAAAGGCTTATATCAGATGGGCATTTGCCCTGTGGAATGCACTGCTCTTCTGGAGGACAAGGTTTCAGCAGGTTTCAAAGGCAGATGGGACATCGATATAGCTAAGGAGACAGTCCTTGGGATGGTGGGCCTCATGCTTCAGGGCTGGGGGCAGTCAGGAAGGCACTTTGCTGACATTGCTGTTCTCGCTCAGCACAGAAGGTCCAGAGCGATAACTTCTTCTGGTGCTGGGCAGGGAACAGGAACATCAGCCCTCCAACGACTGGTGCTTCAGGGTGGGATTTTGGAAACAACAGCCCTCTTTATCCTGGGATATCCTCTGTCATTTTTTTCCTGCTTGGGTATGAGCCTGTGGGCTCAGAGCCTGATTCCAAGTCCACTAAGTCCATCATAATTTTACACCAACTTCAAGAGGCTTTGGATCAGGTGTAGAGTAAACTCAAAACCAATATCTTCCAGCTTCCTAAAGAGAAATTCCCTCTCTTAACATTTCTGAAGCCAAGCAAACACTTTAGCACAGTGGCTGCTTTCAGAGCAGGGCTCAGGTACACGCCGTCAAGTACATTTGCCACAGCAAAAGAGGAAGCTCTCCACATGAGTGTGGGTTTTTTGGTTGGTGGAGGAGAAATCTCTTCAACAGAAAGTGTCTGAATGGATAAACATCCTTCCCCAGTGTGGTCTTGCCCTGATAAGGTCCCAGCACTAGACAGGCGCAGAATCTCTCCAGAAAGTCACTTTTATTCCTCCTTGGTCAGATGCCAGTTCCCGTTACTCAGGCTGGGTAATAACTGGCCTCATAAGTGCACCCATATCTCCCATGCTTCACCCAGGTCCTTGGGTGAAGGAGAGTTAACATCTAACAACAATGCCTCCCAGCTGTGTAACCTGGTGGACCTTTGGGACCAAGACCTTCTCACTGCTCTGTAGTTGTCCGTCATGTGGTTGCCTGGTTAGGGCCAGGAGCTCACAGCGTCCTCAGGATCTAAACGCATTGTAACAACTAGTGTACAAAGCGAGGAAATCAATGTACAGTGCTGTTCCCATGAAGGTCGTGCATGGGGCTGCAGGGGGAAGTCTGATTATATCATAAATTTCCGGTGAGAAGAAAATGGGAGGTCGTCGTGCCAGCAGAGGGAGCTTGCCAGTTCACGAGCCTTCTGGAGCGGAGAGCCAACAATCTGTCGAAAGAGATGGAGGGGAAATGTGCAAACACCAGATCTATATTTTTAAACGGATTAATGAAATTAAAGCAATTCATGTCACTTCATGCATTCAGCAACCCRTCAAGAAGCAAAACAAAGAGGAAAAAAAAAAAAAGAGAGAAAAATAGAGGCAGGCCAACTCCACTACTTCCGATTAAGCCAGTTCAAATTATCCACCCTGCGAAACCCGGAGCCTGCCAGCCTCCCCTCCGTGCCCTGCCGAAGGAAAYGCAACGTGCTGGGGAAGCTCATCCAGATGCCTGCAGGGAGAGACGAGYGGCTAATTAGAGGCCTGACCATGAAGAGCGCTCACCAGGTCTCTGAGGGACTCTCCCAAARAACAAATATCGCACGAGATAGATACACTGCCAAATAAAAACAYGCCAAGCACAAGTTGGGAGCTCCAGTTACACCATTCCTTTCCTTTTTTTTTGTTTTTTTTCCTTTTTCCTTTTCCTGCTGCTGTGACAATTTAATAATTACGATCTTCAGGCGCCCTGTCCTAACCACTTCATACCATCACAGGACTGGCTACTCAAACATGCAGCCCAGAGAGGAATGAGGGGGTTAGGAATGGTAAGGATTTCAAAAACACGCATCCTGTAATCATTTTAGCCATCTTTTAAATTTTGGAGGAAGTCCTTCTCATTCTCTTGACTTTTAATTTACATCATTCACATTTTCAAAGTCCTCTTTGAGAGCTAAAAGCTAATTATTTCTCAAAAAGAAAGTTGCGATTCTCCCAGAATCGCAGGACTCCAGAAGTTGGCACYGCAAGAAAAGAAATAGCAGGAACCCCAAGAATCAAACAATAGTTGGCAAAGCTGAAATCACATTACCAAAAAAAAAATTGTGAAAAAACACTGAAAAAATAGCGGATAGGCAGATCCACAGAGGTTTTCCCTAAACCAGTGGTATTTATTTTGCAATGCAGAATAACTAGCAAGCTTCAAGTTGTTCCTGCCATTTTTTCCTAATGGGAAACTGGGGCCAAGAGTGATTGTATCCTACTTTTCTAAATGTAGCTATGGATTGTATGTCCCTGTTTGGTGCTGTCTGGCTGCTCTCATTTGGACTTGTGCCRTGGGAGATCTTTCTAAGCTCAGCTTTGGACATGCACCTAAAACCAGCAGCTATTTCCAGCTGCAGAGATGAGTCCAGTGCAATGACTTAGTGGCAGTGGTAAAAACCAACCCCTGAATTTCTCATCCTTATCTGGATTATATTTCAGGGAGTGCTGCTATATGGTAACCAATTTACCTGTAATTGTCTTCACAGATGATATTTCACTCTGTCTTCTGTCATCTTTTAAAGAGGTTCCTACCCCCATTTAAGTTTTTGTCCTCAGTTAATTTTATCCCCTCARAGTCCCTACAGAATGTCCCCCCTCAAATACTTCTGCCACAGGGTAAATCAAATCTTTCTTTGCAGAAATCCAGTAGGGACAAAGGCTTTTTGCAATATTTTTATACTAGTCTATTCCACTTGGGCTTACAAGACAAAATCATGACCCAATTTAACCCATCAAAATTGCTATTCGGAGAGCTGATACACTGGGAGGTTTCGTTTGGGGCAATTTTCGAGGGTTTTTTTTTTTTTTTTCATAAAATAATGGAACTTAAGATTTTCCTTAAACACATCTCAGTTCACACCAAACTCGTCAGGAAATATTCCTCCATTCCAACACTGCTAATTAAAAGCAAAGGAGAAATGTCCAGCCCAAACRTTGTACTTTACCACTCCAGTGAGTAATTAGCTACTTATATTAAGTAAAACACTATCAGTATGCTCCCTTCCCTGAAGAGGTTATGATAAGGGCAAGGTGGAGGGCAGAAAAGATATGTGAACTTGGACCTCTGACCTCAGCAAGACCTGATCTGTCCACCAGACAACCGTCCTCTTATAGGACTGCTCTTTGCTCTTTTTCAATGGCCTTGAGTTCACCTTGTTGGGGAATGGGAAAATTTCTGCTATTGCAAAATACTTTGTTGAACGCAATAATTATTTCCCACCCRGTACAAGCTGCAAGCACCTGCTCACCCCGCAGAACTCCTTGGCACGGAGAGGTGACAGCAATAAAAGGCTGTCCTCATCTGTGCTGGTGAACATCCCAAGGCACAGGGGCAGGCGACRCTGGAAGAGCAGCCTGGGTGGCTCTCTGAGTCTCAAGCCTGTCTTCTCTGAAGTCTTTAAATAGTACTTAGTGTTGGATTCCCTGGCACATTTTTTGTTTTTTAATGCAGAGTGTTTCCTTCTTGGCACTCGCGAGACATCAAATCAATTACGTAATCCAGCAGATCTACATCAGCAAATCAACCACATGTATTGGCCAAAGGGAGGTGGGAAAAAGAAAAGGAAAAAGATTCAACTCCTGGTTTCAAGTCTAAATAACCTTCTTGCTCACCAGCTTTAGGGGTGGGATTGCAATTCACCCACTGAGTCAGGGACTAGTGAAAATAACCCCTGACCATGCACCTGGAGCAATATTTTCTGCCCTGTGCAGAACCCACGTGGCTGGGCTGTAGCTTTGTAAGAAGCAAATGAGCATCGATGCTCTAGCGGGCACCTGGAATGCAATCCCACCATCCGAGTAGCTCTGAAAGCAAAATCCGCAGCTCCCCTCTCTTCCTCCAAGGCCTGCGGCTCCCCTGTATCACTACATGCTTGGAAAAAATGGCAGCAGGTGTCAACGCACACCCAGAAAATCACGTCCTGCCTCATTACCCCGATGACTGCTTTTAGGGCCTCCAACCTCCCAGCTCTCGGAGCAGGGAGACGTGTCAGCATCAGCGCAGTGTGAGCATCCCCCATGTCCCTACCAAGAGCCCCAAGAGCTCTGGCCAAGCTGGAGGAATTATCTGACCCCCTTTACCATCCTGTCCAAACACTTGGTAATGMGTTGACCCTAAGAGCATCTCTGGGGACAAGATGGTACTATCACCCCTTTAATGCTAGTTGCAACTGAGGTGGGATTCATCTAAYGTTACGGATGAAAGCCATCTGGCAAAGTAAGACATCTAAATTGAAGTGCCKATAGTAGATGTCTTCTTGTGTCTAGTGTCTAGCTCCCTCRTAGTCAGTGGAGAAGTAGGGCTCCATTCACCTGAGGGAATTCACTATCAGCGACTTTTTGCCTAACCATCTGCGTTTCTGAGCAAAGATGTCTTCAAAACCTCTGCCTCACTTTCAAATTGGGTGCAATGAGCTTCAAAAAGTACCATGAGTGCACACAGTCATGCACACACACATACACACACAGGACGTGGCTATATCAGCCATGTTTCCTTTTTGACCATCGTTCAAGAAGTCTGCAAAGTGCAGAGATTGATCCGAGCATCGCCAGATTTTCGGATTATCTGTCTGCCTGGACTGGCTCCATCTAATACAACATGAGTGCACTGAAAATGGCAGGAATTGCCCCATTTGGCTCCAGGGAGGGCCTGGATAATTAGATAATGTCTGTACSGCTCTCGGAGACCATTGCATGAAAGGAGCCACAACACTGCAAAGTATTAGAAGCATTTCAGAGCCCGCGTTTGTCACTCAGAGGTAARCGATACAAGGAAAGATGGCAGCTTGCCACAAAAATGTTCCTGATCATCACATGGCATTCAGAGCTTAATGCCTCAGACATGTCCCGACACAGGATTCGAAGCCTGACACGCTTCATAGCATTTAACACCATATTTGGGGGTTGAAAAGGCCTCGGTGGACAGGTGTCCATTTAAACCGATTGCAACATCTCCCAGGGGAATTCCAGTGGGGAGGCCAAAAATTGCAAACGACTCTGCTCAGAATGAGTTGATCCCAAGTAGTTCAGGAGCTTAAATGACCACATAGGTTGGGAGCACAGTCGCCCAAGACAGAAACATCTCCAGAAGGGAAGTCGGAGATTACCTGCACTGAACTGCCTTGGGATGATGCCTCTCTCTGCTGACCACAGCAGGAGGAGAGTTTGCTCCTCGCTCAGAGCATAAATCCAGGCCGTGGTGGATGCGTCCTGGAGCAGGGAAGGGGCAGACAGGTAGGCCGTAAGACRGAGCAGCAATACTTTCTTTAATGTTTGCCTTCACCTACTTTCAGTTCAAAGCTGCTGAATGGTAAAAAGACACTAAAAAAATTAAAGAAAAKCAATCTTTTATTATTATTTATTATTAAATTAAAGAAAGCAATCCTTTCATGCATGAAAGCATCCTGGGTTTGSGAATCCCGGTTTGTCAAGTCCAGGGTAGACTAGGTCAATACCAGGGATTAAGACAGAGTAGGCTGATGGGTGGAGAATGATATGGATGGGACATGGGTCAGAGCCTGTTTTGGGCGCACGTCACTCCATGCTCAGGCACCCTCTCAGTTGCATCTCACTGTGCAACAGGAGTAGATTCGACACCTCAGAAGATTCCAGGCTGCAAGAAGACTGTACACCAGGACAGACRAATAAAACATCATTAATTTGGGAACAACCAGTTATTTCCTGCACACCCGTGGATGTGATGAGACGTGATAGAGCAATAACATGGGGAGACAGTGTSCTCCTGTGTAACGCTCCACTTGCATCTGCGTAGAGGAGACACATAGAGAGCTGTGGATGCAAGACCAGAAGAACCAACAGGATCGTCTCTTTTAATGTTCCGAAGGATTCAAGCCAGGGAAATGCACTAAATGCAGTTTATCCTGCAAGGTATTGTGTCCTTATACAAACTGCTCTGCAGGCACAGGGCTGCCCTTGGGCACAGCTGAACCGTCAGGGACGCTGAGCCTGATCCACCACACTAGTGCCAGCAGGGGAAGCCAGGATGATACAGCCACCATTGTGGGCTGATGGAAAAGAGAAAMCACCAGAGGCAGCAGAACCATCAGGACTCATCTACTGTCAGTGGGAAATTAATTTTTCCCCATTTCTTRTTGCAAACACTTGCTTTTGAGGTGAAGAGGAGTGCTTTCAGGTTTATGGTGCCCAGAGATTCAGCAGGAAAAACACCTTTTTATAGCTCTAATACTCACTGGTTTCCTCAAGTGGCCAAAGCTGCCCTCACTTCTAGCCCCAAAGCATAAGTTAAACAGTTTCTCTCCCCTTGGCTAGTGTCTGTTTAAGATGCCAAAGGAAAACACAAGGTCAAGCTAAGCACATCCAGCAGTCCCTCTGGGACCAAGAGGAGGCACAAGTGAAGTCAAAATGGGATCTGAACACAGGCTCACAGGAAAGGTACTTGAAGGGCTTTTCCAAGCTTAGAGATGGGAAATTCGCTTATTGCACAATTCATGTATTAGAGGTAAAGAGAAACCTCCCTCCTTTCCCACTCGTCACATTCTTCCCTTCTCTAAACCAAGTGGATAGTGTGCATTGGCACCGACAGAGCTTTCGAGTCTGTTTTGAACGGCCACAGCCCTTCAGCGTGTCAGTGCACACGTTAAAAACACCCATACGTTGCTCTTGCTAAGTCATCTTTCTCTTTTGCCACCTCCTGTAAACAAAGGTCACAGTTCTTTACTCAGATCATTCCCAGAAAGGAGATTTCCTCCCCCAGAAAAGCGTGTTAGGTCAGGTCAAGGCAGAGAGAGGAAACCGCGCTCAGCAAATCACTGCTTGGTCTCAGCCCCTGAGGTCCCCAGAGCTGGGTGATCAAAAGGACCATCATCCACGTGCGACCTCTCTCTGAGGAGGCAGTGGGGGAGTTGGACCCAGAGGAAGGGCAGAAGATGCTCTCAGGGTCATCTGGCCACACAGGCTGTGTCTGTGCTACCAGAAAAAGAGGCTCAGGGACTGACCCTGTTCTTGAAGCCAATTAGCACTGATTCCCTGGCTCCAGTTTGGACCACCCCATCTGGTTGTGTTCAGGGCAGAACCAAGGCATGGTCTGGGGGACAGGTCACTCCAGAGAACACCCCCAGTGCGAACGAGAGCAGCTTCAATCCTTCCTCCACGCACAGTCCACCAACACTACCTCATCTTACCTCACCACACGCACCCTGAAGCAAGATCCGAGGGCTGCAGCAGATCCCCCCAACCCACTACGAGGCATCTAGCCCTGGATCCTGGCCCATGGACCTATAATTCAGAGATTTTCTGGGATGGTGATGGTAGCGTTGCAAGTTCTGGGGTCTGCCCTGGAAAGAGCCAGAGAGGGTAGTCCAAAACGGACCCCGGGCTGAACTTGTAATGAAGTGACATGGGCAACTGGGGTGCAGGGCTGGAGGTGGCTCCCTAGCCACCCCTTTGCAGCATTGGTAGACCCCCATAGCAAGGTTTCCTGACCTTCGCTGGACTCCTGACACCTGGTTCCTGCATGGTGTAGGCCATAAGTGGGCAAGAAAAAGTGTTTCCAAAAMAGAAACCTTGAAATAATGTTGTCACAGCTCAGCTGTGGCAAGAGCCACATTGGCCAATGCTCCCAGGCTTTGCAGGGCCTTTGCAGTGTGGGGTGAAGAGCCTTGTTTCATCAAGAGGGGCAGCAAGCTTCCAACTACTCTGAGAGGGATCTGGAGGACATCTCCTGGCAAGCAGACAGAAGGTGGGGAGGGAGCGAGGGCTATTCTCCATTTACTAAAATAAATAGATTATTTAGCAACGTGTTGGGCAGCCTGGGAGATCCCTGTTCAGCCTACGACAGCAGCGTTTCAGCATGCCAGAGACAGGGACTGGGAAGGGGAGAGAAATCCAGCAACGTCGAGCTTTTTGCCTTGCCAGAGGCTGGGTTGAGCCTTGCAGCTGGAAGGAGACTTCCCCCTGGGGTGACACATGGGTGGCCCTGGCTGGGCTGGGAGAGGACRGGAACACCAAGACTCTAGAGCAGGATGCTCCAGGATAGCCAGAGAGGGAGCGCTGGCTCCTGACCCTTTCTGTACCTCGCTGACATGATGCCCTGGAGAAGACAGGTGGGGATGGCCCCAATCTGCTTTGTCAAGAGGGTCCCAGCATGCCCCATTGGCCTCCCAGAGGTCCTTGGCTACGGGGTGAGGAGCAGGTTAGCAGAGTGGGGATTAGAGCAGCTGGCCGATAAACATCGCCCCAGCCCAGGCTGCTGTGCTTACTTCATCCTGGGACGCAGCATGTTGGCACGCAGAGGGATGACGGTGCTGAAAAGTCCTGTCAGCAAGGTGATTACAGGGAGGAATTTTCCAAACGGCACCAAAAGACATGTTTGAGGAACGGCAAAGGCCAGGCATTGCAGATGCAGGGACGCCGATGATCCTGCAAGTGGAGTCTGGAGCCAGGGAAACCCACAGGCGGATGGAGAAGGAGAGGAGGGGACAGCAGCCTCTCCRCTTTGTCGGTCCGTCCAATCTAGGCAATCAAAGCAATACTGTGAGCTAGACCCCTGGCTGTGTGCATATGTACCGACTATCCGAACCCCCAAAGACACCTGGGATGCAGAGACTCACCCCAATGGTACAGTCTGCACCAACCTCATCCCCAGTCTTGAAACGCTTGGAGACAGAAACGGCCTTTCCATGTGTCTGTCTTCACCTGCRTAGCTTCAGCTAAAATGTTATTTCTGAGGTCATGATAAGGGGATGCCGTGTCTGGAGAGCGGGAGGAGGCACTTCGGAGTCGTTGCATGTTGCCTTGCTCAACCTCCAGCCCATGCAAGCTCACAGCTGGGAAAACTCACACTAGGCTGCAAGGTCTGCATCTCATCTGGGTTTTACAGCAAATTATCGGCTACGCTGAGGTCTCTGCTCTRGTGTTTCTTGCTGTGGCTCTGGCTCGGACCGGGAGCTGAGCAGCCATCCTGAGGAGCTCTTCGTTGTAACCTRGACATGTGACAAGGGTTGGCTGTGGACATCTGAGCTTTTCCTGATGGAAAACCGTTTTGTCAAGAAATTCCCACTTGGGAAAGCCTGGACAGACACAACATTCAGTAGGAGACAGGCAAGAAGAGAAATGGGCACAAATTTGGTGGCAAGTGCGGGAAGGAGTCCTTGCATGCAGATGGGTGAGAGGCCACATCTCCTGCGCTCAGGTTGCTCCTCCGCTGTCTTCTCAAGGTCTCCAACCTCCCTGTGGAGCTGACAGCYGGCACCGCACTGAGGTCCAAGCATTTCTCCAGGGAGCAAGACCAGCTCCTCCACCATCTGTTTGCAGGCACATTGCAATTCACTCAAGATGCCCCGGTCCCGGCCGCATCCCAGCACGCTGGTCCTCCCAAGAATGATGCCCTACAAAAATTAGAGCCCCGCAGGTTGTCAGCCAGCCCTGACAATCCCGTTCACATCTCCTGCCCCCCATGTCATGATTCAGGCTCACGCATTAGCCACGGTGGCTGGTCACCACCCATCACTTCTGGGAAAAACAAGAGCTTTTATTATTATTAATGATTAATATTATTAATGATCATTATCATCATCCGCCACGTCAGCCTGTGGCCTCCCCCGTTCTGGCATCCACGCACTCTCAAAGCAAATTTGCTTTGCAAGGAGGCTTAAAACACGCACTTTGAGATTAAGGGAATAGACCCAACTCGTTTACACAAATAAGAAGGAGAACAGGCTTGTCGCATTCCTGGCGTGCTTCCCCCGTCCTCCCGGCCCCCTCCTGCTCCAGGAAAGGAAAATTTCTCTTTCAAAAGAAATCCAGCACAGCAGACTCCCAATCCGCATTAATTTGGAGGTGAATCTATCTGCAAGATGATTTTTATACATGCCTAGGTGATATCTCAGCTCCCAGGGCAATTTTGCTATCCTTGTCTCATGCTGGCAGCACAGAAGAGAGGGGTTGAATTTTTGACCCCAAATAGCAGCTGCTCATATGATGACGATGATCTCCCATCCTATTGCAAGCAACCGTGCAAGGAGATGCGGACTGGTGCCCAGGACGTGGGTGCATCGGGGCTGCAGGCAAGCTGCCAGCGCCACTGGCCCTCCCTGCAGCCCGGTGCCCGCTCGGACCCACGGGCTGTGGCTACGGGGGCGGGACGCGCTCGGCGCTGTTCTCCGGCACCGAATGGCGCACACAGCCCTGGTGCAGCCTATTGCATCTTCGAGCATCCCAAAAGGCAGTGGTTGCATGCACGCGGCGGAAACGGTCCRTGGTCCACGCTAACGCCAGGAATTGCTCGGGGCATTGCTGGTGAAGCCAGATGATGCTTTGCCGGTCCAGACCATCACAGGGTGGCTCGGTTTATGAGCTGAGGGGTGGCCAGASCCTCTTTTTGCAGCCAAAGCTCAGACTCCTACCAGGGTCCTGCCGACTGGATTCACCGGGAGGGCCACGGGTCAGCTCCCAGCCCCGGCAGGCTTTGCACATGCACCTTTGCCCACGTCCGGGTCCAAGCCCGCTTCTCCTGAAGCAGAGGGAAGCAGCAAGGAGGAGCGACGGCTGGGCCTAAGGATTCAAAAAAAAAAAAAAAAAGAAAATACAGGAGGTAAATCAGATAAGGTGCATTCCAGGGCGCGCATTACTGAAATGACTTCACATCGCAGCTCTAATGCCCATACTTGACCGGACAGACGTACAGATCCACTTGATTTATAGATACGGAGGTGCAGGCGGAGAGAGAGGCCGATAAGGGTGTTTCCCCCCCTCTCCCCGCTCCCCCTCTCGTGTAGCTCGAGGAACAGTGACAATGTGTCTATTGTGCTTCAAGTGTGGCACAAGAAAAATGGGAAATGCAGCGAGACCGATAAGAAACATTCCAGGCCAGAAATGCAAACTCGGAGCGCCTATATCACTCGGCATCTATTTGCCGGCCAGCCGGGCGCTCTCGCTGCAGCAGCTGTRCCTGCTCAGGGCTCCTACCAGGAGATAATTCCAAAAAATTGAAGCGTGTTGGAAAAGCAGCCCRTGATTCAGCTATAGCCTGGCTGCTATGTTGTCCCTGGTTTCCCCCGGAGCCTGGGAGTCACCACGTATCGATAACGATTCGTTTTCATCAATTCAACGTCCTCCCTCGTAGACTGATTCTCTACCACCTCCAATGCACGCTGGCAGGTGCGATCCCATAGCTACATCCAGAGCATCTCCAAAGGCGGACAGCATCATCAGCCTCATTTTGCAGATGGGGAAACCGAGGCACAAAAAAGACATGAGGAGGCTCATCCTCYGCATGCTCATCCCTGCAGCAAAGCAAACGCAGCTCTGCTGAGCTTTACTCAGGGTTTGCACCTGAGCCTGGATTTGGGCTGGAAGCAGGGCTCACGGGGCRATGCCTGGCCCTCACTAGGAGGCAGCCAGGTGAGACTAGCTTGCTCCCACGCCCCAAGCTGGAGGGGGAATTCAGGGAGGTGGGATGTGAAAGCCCCAGCTGGAATTCGGCTCTGACAGCTGAGGTTTGGGGTTGTTTATTTTCCGCGCTCGTCTGGCAGAAAGAGGAGAAAGCAGGGTCACAGCGAGGACTCGTTGTCAGTCTCAGAAACAAGCTGCTTCCCTACATGGGTGTCCCAGGTAAACCCGTGCGAAAGGCAAGGTGACCTCCCAAAAACCACACCAGGCTGGGACTCCAGAGACCGGGGCTCTCTTGCCAGCTCTGCTCAGCTGGGAGACGTAAGGTATCGCCCCCCCATGCACTCTGTGCCTCAGTTTCCCCATTGCACTGACCTCCCCGGGGAAGGACTTTGCTATTTCCTTCCCGTAACACAACCCAGGGAACTGCTATGAATTTTCCTGCTGAAGCAACCCACGTCGGTGGCACCGGCCGCCTGGGTGTTCCTCGGCGGTCCCGCAGCCGAAYGGTGACTGAATCTGACCTCGCTCTGCTGGCGCGAGCACAGCCCGGGGTGCTGCGATTATCAGCTAAAAACCTGCTACCTTCGGGTTTGTTGCTATCACGCAGACATACCAAGCCACTGACTTTTACCTTTGTCCATCTCAGCCGTGGAGTTTCCTGGCTTGCTGCTTGTTTATGCACGTTTCCTCTGCGAGCCGTGACTCAAGCCTCAGGTATTTGCGATTTGGTCATCGCTGAGCGAAGCCACCTTCCCGGCACTGCAGAGCYGCGGAGCAACTTCTGAAGCCCTCAATTAAGGCAAGCTCGCGATCGCTCGCTGCCCGGGGCATGACGTGGGGCTGGCTCCCGTGAGATGGTAGCGGGGAAGCCTGCCAGCTCTGAYGGGCCCCAAAAACATGTGTTTTGACCCCAAAGAAAGGCTTTGTCTGGGTGCGGAGCTGGGGCCAGGGCAGAAGAGCCAGACCTGCATTTGCAGGGAAGACCAGGTCAAGAAGAAACAAGCAGCTCCATCTCCTGAAGGGTCTGGTGGGCTCCCTGTAGGGCTTGAGGTGGGAGGTTTTCGGTCTTAGGGCTCAGTTTGGGTCCGTCGCTACATCTYACAGCCTGGGGACGGTGTAGGACACAGGCACAAGGTCCTGCACTTGATCACTCTAGGACTTGCTCCTATGATGACCCCACCTGAAGACCACTCAAAGCTGTTCGTGCCCAGGTCTGCCCCACCTAAGGGCAGGAATTTGGCTGAGCTGCCTGAGTCAGGAGCTGGGCACTTTCCTGAGTTGACAGGCAGAGACGGCACCCCAGGAACCGACCAGGCCCTTTGGAGCTGACATCCTCCATCGACTGCCGAGGACAAGCAGGGGCTGAATTTGGGCACGGCCACCAAGGCTCTGAAATCCGGCAGGATGGATCCAAGGCTGAGCTCAGTGGATGAAGACAGCCGTGGCTATTCAACCTGCACGAGAACAGGTCCTGGCCCTGGATTTTCCAAGACGGTGAAGGTGATGCCTTCCTCAGGCCCATGGGCAGAGTGTGAGGGCAGGCCCCAGGTGAGGCTGGCCAGGGCAATTAAGGGCTGTTAGTGCCCTCAAGGATGATATTTGTTCTCAGGGTCATATGTCCTGCTGCATCATGAAGAGGACATTCCCTAGGTACCAGCCTCATCTGCCCCCAAAAGGCTGATGTAAAGGCACAGCTCTAATTCAGATCAGCGCATCCAGCCGTGGAGACACCTACCAGGTGTGATACAGCCCATGGGTAGCAAGCACAACAGCTGAGAGACGAGATGGAAAGACACACAAAGAAGACGTGCCAACCATGCTGAGTTATAGAAATGACATTGCAATAACAGTCACCATCGCTTGTCCCCCCAGAGAGCTCCAAACACTTTCTGAGCAAATGGGAACACTGTCGCCTTTGAAAGAGCTGCCCTTGTTCTTTGCTCCATGACCCTGGTGTGGTTTGGAGCTCAGAGAGGGCCAAGCCCCTCTGGGGCATCCTTCCCAGACCCTGATGGGACGGCGGGTCCCTGATTTCCTTGGACACACATCCCGAGAAGGGACGGTGTTGCCTGAGTGGCTCGCTGGCCACTCTGGAGCACGAACACTTTGAGTTGCCTTGGGCCGGTGCAGTTCGCCGCCTGTCACCTTTTAATCCCCAGCCTTTGACCTTCCGGCTTTGTGCAGCTGCAGAAAAATTCACGCGTTAAGGCAACAAGGAAATGACCCGGAGTCTGATCTCCCTGATCCGTCTTTCCCGACAAGCATGCCTCTGAAGCACGGCTCTCCGCCGATTGATCTCAGCCCCGCYGGCCCCCGGGGGCTGGTGATGTCCTCCAGCCGCCGGTGGCACGGGACRACCCTGATCCCTTGGCCAGCCACCGTGGCTGCTGAGCTAGATCCTATTGAGGGGAAAATCCCTCTGTTTTTGAAAACATCCCCAGAGGCTGGTGCAGGGGTCGTTTATGACATCAGGGCTTCTTTATGACATCATCATTTCCACGTCAGCATGTCTGTGAGGTCACAGAGAGCCTCTGTGATGCCACAAAGGGGGCACCAACAGGTTGAATTCAAAGGAGACAAACATTTTGGAGAGTGAGCGCCGTTCCCAAAAAGAAAACACCATGTTCAAAGGGCACCAGTTTCCTGAGGATGGAAACCTCGGCAGCTGGAGCTGCCTGGATGCTGAAACAGACTTGTTCTGCCTCAAATTCCCTGCGGGATGAGGTGCACGGAGCAAAAGGAGTTAATTAAACAAGATCGAGACATTTTTGCTCTCCATGCCTAGGGTCACTGCTCCATCTAGCGTTGGAAACGACCCCTTCAGAGGCAGATTTCCTCGCTCCGGAGGCACAGGCCAGCCATCCAGYCGAACTACCACTCTGAACATCCAGCTCGGTGAGCACTTTTGGAGGAACACAAAACCTCGGTGTTTTTATGCTCCTTCTTTTTTCTTTTCTTTTTTCTTTTTTTTTTTTGCCAATATCTCTGTCCTCTGTAGGAAGGACAGAAGACAAAGYGTCTGCAGAGCACTGTGGAAAGGTGCTCTCATCCCATGTTTGCGTGTGAGCGGAGGAAAGCTCATGAGGAAGATTTCTAGCCTAGCAGAGCAGGCTCAGGAGCGACCTCTTACATATTCATTATTCTCACGTGACAGCCGGAGCTCCGAATGCAGCTAGAGACTTCCACAGGATGGAGAGGCACCCCTGTGGTTCAGGGGCCCTTGGAAAAACTCACTGGCAAAGCACGTTAGCAGGGAGCTGCTGCCGCAAAGACGCACGGCACAATAGTTTGTGGTGCCCGTGACAGCAGAAATGTCATCAGTAGTGTTCAGAGTTAACACTTGCTCATGGGGAGAGGGAGGCCATGCCTCTTTCTGAGCTACCCTGCATAGATGTGGAGGGGATTCATCTCCCCAGATTAGAGCCAAGAGAAAGTGTTCGGTCTGAGTTACTTATGCTGGATCCTGGCCTGATGAGGGGAGGCACTTCTGGAGAACAACTCATGACATCTGTCTTAAACACCCACCTGCAAGTAGCCCCTGGAGATGACAATTCCCACCAGTGACTTGGTGAGGAGCTGAGACAACTCTTTGCTTGGACACCTTTTTTTTTGGACAGCTATAGGTGGTGAAATGAATCCCACCCCTCCGAACCGTAAGATCTGGAGGCCTCCCAAAGGCTCGTGTTTTACTTTAGAAAAGCTACRGGCCATAAGAAACCCAATAAAATCACAAATTCTCTAGAGAAGGGAGATGGGAACTCCCACTCTCCGTGCCTTGGAGAAGGAGACAAGGAAAGAGGCACTTCAGAAACTGCACGGAGGGGATTTGGGAGAAGGCAATGTGGATTTAACTGTAGGGCTCATTCCTGCAGCTGCATACCAGGAAGCCAGCAGGATTCAGAGCGGGAAAGGACATTTGCAGCAGGAAAGTTTCTTTGCATTTCTAATGCAAGATAAGAAAAACTTAGGGTAGGTTCATTAGATCTCGTTCTCTTGGGCCAGCCCGGGATCTGGGAGATTTTCTCAAGTCTTGGGGTGAAAGGGATAAAACAGGCTTCTTTCTCCGACATATCCCAAATTGACCATTCCTGGGCCAGCCAGGCCTATGGTTGGGTCCTGCCTGGCAGCTACCACATTACCGTCTCCACAAAAACCCACAGGCCACTGGAAAGGGAGGAGAACAGGGCCCATCCAGGGCTTAGGGAATGAGGAGGGATTAGGGGCTCAGCCCCACGGAGAGTGGCCAGCCCTGCTGCACCCGGCCCACTGGCGGCCTGGACATTGCCAGTGCTCCTGGGTCCATGACTCAGGTGGGTGTCCCCAACCACAAGCCGAGGWGGAAATGGCTGGAGACTGAAAGGTTTGTCCATGCTGGGTTGTGGCACCRGGCTGGATCAAGGTGAGCTCTCAGCATCGCGTGGTCCTTCCTGGTGGAGATGGAGCCAAGGGGAGGAGACCCCTCCATGAGAGGGGCAGCGAGCACCGTTTCAGGGGCCGAGGGTTGGGCTGAGCCAGCCCACAGAGCCCCGGGAGAGCAGATCCATGGACACATGAGGGCTCGGCATGCACCGTGGAAGGCCATGCCTGCTGCAGAGGTGTCACTGCCCCGGGACCTCCGTCCCCTGGAGAGAGGGGGAGATGCCAGCACGGAGACATGACTCTGCACAACCTCGGGACCTGCTGTCCCCCCAGGGGCTTTCAGGGAGTGTCCCAGGCTGAGGTTGTACTGGCATGTCCGTCTGCTGCTGGCAYGAGGGCGGGCAGGTGGTGGGAGGGAGTGGGGGGCCATCAGGACGTGGCTGAGCTCCTCTCACTCCACAGCTGACAGTGTCTGGATGCTAGTGTCTGATGGGGCGGTCTTTGGCTGAAAATACATCTTCAGGGGATTGAAATCCCTCAAGGGAACATGCTGACTTTGTCTGAAAAACCTTCCTACAACCCTGTGGGAAATGCTCCAAACATCATGTAAGAGGTGGGCCAAGTTGCTTGGCTTCAAATGAGCCATGCAAACCAGCTCGCCCTTCCTGCAGGAACTCTAGTGACATGTCCCCACAGGACAGTAGAGGAAATGTTTTCCAGTGTTTTGTCTGGTACAAAAYTGCAAATGTTCTGGCTTTTCATCCTGGTCCAGGAGAAACAGGAGAAAGAGCCAAGCTACCAGCTATTAGGGACCTTAATTGTAGTGTTTGTGCTGGGAACCAAATCTCCCAAAGCGCCTTCCACAGTCGATGGGGAGAGACAGGCCCTCCGGGGTCGTTCACGTCCTATGGAGAAACCCAACGCCATGGAGGGCAAGAGCCTCCCTGATTCAGCTGCCAAAGGCTCAAGCGTCCCGTTTGCCATCCTCTCTAGTGATGAGTGTGTCAGAGTTGCATGTCTCTAGGATCACAAGTTTTTCCCCTCGCACCAGAGAAAAAAGCTACTTTTCATGAAAAACTGACTTTTTCCAATTTTTTAAATTCATTAAAAACAAACTTTCAAAAAATAATTCTCCAAAACAGTAAAAGACCAAAATAAAATGGTTTTTTTCAGCTTAGAAAAATCACAGATTGCTTCCAGAATGTTTTGACAAAACCACAAAGAGTGATTTTTCTTTCAGTTGCCATTCCCTAGCTTGCTGGAGCCAAGCCATCAGCAGCACCCCTTGACTTCTGGCCATTCTGTGACAATAAGTCCCACAAGTTATTGGCGCACTGAACAAATTTCTACCCTGTTTGGTTTGTTTTCAACCTACTGCCCAATGAACCAGTTCAGTGCCTTGGGTTGCCCATTGGGAAGTAAGAGATGAAGGCACCACCCATGGGTTTGGGTTGTTATAAGAACAGGCACCTCTGGGATTGTCCCAGGCTTTAGTTCCTCCAAACCCTGCAGCTGTAAGTTGGTGTCCCAGCTGCCATGACAGAGCGAGGGATGACAGTGCTTTGCTCTGATGAAACCTTCCAGATATCATGGAAACGAGAAGAGTTTATGAACACTGCGACAGATARGACAGGACCAGAGATCCCTCATGTACTAGAATAATTCAGATTGGAAGGACCTCAGGAGGTCTCTGGTGCAATCTATTGCTAAAAGTAGGGTCAGATATGGGGTCAGACCAGGTTGCTCAGGACTTTATCCAGTCAGGTCTTGAAAACTTCCAAGAATGGAGAAGGCACAACCTCTCTAGGCAACCTGCTCAATGCCGGACCAGGCAGTGGTTCACACCTGGTGCTTAGGATGACAGTGTAAGAACTCACCTCTACAGGAGACAACTTGCTCCCTCACAGCAAGCCTGACTGCTACTAACGAAGCATGTGGGCTAATCCTTCCCAAAACTATCATCAATGCTAATTGCTTTTGCTGCTAACCATAGCCATCCAACTTCTGAGTCCCACTTTCCGTGGCCCCGACAGCCCTCCAGCAGCAGCAATCTCCATCTTCCGATAAGGTGACGTATTCCTCTTCCCTGCTCTGATTTAGCCTGGTTTTCCTATCCCCCACGTGCTATGCTAGCTCGAAAACTTCTGTGGGGCATCTTCAGAGAAAACTGTCACTGTTTAAACACCCAGGTTGAAGGCACTGGTCTGAGGAGCTCTCAGCCTCTGGAGGGGCTGACATGTCCACAACATAATGAAATGCAGTGGTTTCAGCAGAGCATCCCTGGGTTAGGCATAGTTAAAGTCAACCCCACGGGGGCCCAAAAGCGTTAGAATGAAACCAGCACATTTTGCRTGGTTGAGGAGCAAAATCTCTTCTAGAAGCATCTGCAAAGTCTCAAAGTCACATTGCCTGTCCCAGCCAGACCCTGCAYGGTGCATGGCTGTTCCCCGTGGCACGTCCCTAAGCCCATCATGCCTGGGGGCACTTTGCAGCTGGGAGACAGTAACACCAGRCCCAGTTTGCACCAGAGTCCCTTGGACTGAAACTTGTCTCAGCTGTGTGAAGCCCACAGCAGCAAACAAGGGACAGGGAAACGGCCCGAAACCACATGGATGTGGTTGCTAGAGAACCGGTCCAGATGGCTTATTCTGCAGCGAAACTCTCTCCTCTCTGCCTGACGGAAAGCATTTCCGGCTAACTTGCTTTTTGTTTGAAGGGAGGCTTTCAACATGGGAGCGARGCAGCTCCCGAAAACGAGCCACCTTCCAAGGACAAGCCCAAATCCTCCAAACCTCATGCATTTGCTGCAACTCTCATGCTGTAGACTCCCCGCTCTCCTTCCTGCAGCCAACCCTGCACCGTGCGGGCTCATGCCACCCGGTGCCAGGCTCACAGTCATCCCACGTGCCTGGAGCTGGGGAATTGCCAGGATGCTCCAAGTGGCCACGTCCTGTGCCAGGGCTGCACGGGACAGGGAGAGAGCATGGCACCATGGGGTACCTAGAGGAAAGGAGATGCATAGCCAAGGGTGGGTCCAAGCAATGCAACATCTGATTGCTGGCCTTGGGCAAGCTTTTCACCCRAGCCTCAGTTTCCCCAGTTGAAAACAAGCTCCTGTTTCCTCTCCCTGATGGGCTTTGGCCTCCGACCTCTTGAGGAAGTTTATTCAGTTCCTGGAGATCGTACCCTGGGAGAAAGAAGAGTTCACCTAGCTCTGACTGTCTCTGCCTTTTTCTGCTGGTACGTTTCCAGTTTCCTATCCCCACAGCACTTTTCTCTCTTGTTGGTGTTAGAAAAGGGTTTTTTCCAATGTTAAACAAAATGCTGGGGACCCATAGGGCAGTGGGATCCCACCTCGGACACAGCGTTGCCCAACATGCCTGCAACAGGCATGAGCGGAGGGAAGCTTTTTCTCTTCCAAAATGCCAGTGGTGCTGCAGAACTCACATCCAGAAGAGTTTCCAGACCAAACAGGGGGATTTTACCATCCTTTTTCTGAAGCGAATAAGAGCTTTTGGGTTTCCGTACCCCAAAATGGCTTCTGAATGCCCTGCTGTGGGTGCTGTGTTCGGGGCAAGGACTCCGGACTGAGGCGATCCAGCTCCTGGGGACGGAAAACAACAGGGCTGGAATAATTGCACTGCTCTGAATACTGGAGGTGCATGGATGACATTTCTTTTCCATAGCTTAGAGGCCTGAAAATATCCTTTTGTCACGTATAGCAAAATTAATCATCATCCAGGGATGATCAAGATCTCTGCTTTGCGCCAAATGGTCACCTTCACAGTGTGTTTAGCCCAGAAGAGTTAAAATCACTCTTAAAAATCTGAAAATCCTGGGGCAGGCAGAAGTGGCTCCTCCAAATTCTTGCTTTAAAAAGCAGGAATCTTTGGTAAGTCCATATAGAACCAGGTACCAACACAGATTGGATGAGGCTTTTTGATGTCAAGAAGGTTTTAGCATCCCCCAGATGCTCAGTGAAATATGAGAAATGAAATCCAAGGCTTTGGCCCAAGTTGCTGCTGCAAGGCTCGAAGGAGGAATTACTCTTTTCCACGCCAAAGCACAGGAAAAGTCCCAGTGAATAGCATGTTGTGGGGCACTCAGGTGGGTTACTCCTGGGCTGGCAGGACCGTGACCTCATCCAGCACCCATAGCACCCTCAGCACCAAACCAAGGTCCAGGATAAGCGTCTTTCCAGCGAAATGCAGCAGCCTGACTCCGCACCTTGCACAGCCTTCTAGTCGTGGCAAAAGCCCCAGGCCTTATCTCCAAAATGGTCCATGTCATGATCCCAGGATGCATATATATACAGCTCTGGGATGGAGACTGCAGCCCGTTTCTTGGCCGAAAAGGAGCTCTCTATAATAAGATTAATGCCATGTGGGAGATGAGGTAGCTGGGGCCTGCAATAAACTCCAGAAACATGAACCRTCACCCACTCCTCTCACTTCCAGACCCAATGCAAGAGGCATAGCTTCCATCCAGTTTTCTCTACTACAAATACAGACCTGTGGAAAGTATGAAAACGGGCCTGGAGCACTGCCCTGTGTGGATTCTCCGGTGTCTATTAACATGGCTGAGCTCACACTACAGTCTCTGCTCTTTACCTGGCCACATCTATTTACGAAAGTTGGAGGAACACACAGTCCTTGAGACCTTTTCTCCACTGCCAAATATGGATGAAACTTGGCAAGCATGGGGAAAAAAAAAAAAAAAAAGCTACTGGGGGAGAAACTGGGTGGAAGACGCCAGACAGACAGTAATAGATAGGTTTTATTTTCTTAGGAAAGCAGCCTAAATAGCCATAATATTCAGCTGCACATATCTATCCCCTGGAGGCTGGTGGGAAGGGGGATCACACAGTGGATGGTGTTTAATGAGCTATGGGAGGGCTCTCCAGCTTCCAGTGAAGGACCTGGCAGAGGGAGACGTAAAGAACCATGCAAGTCCACTCCAATGGTGACCACGGGGTGCAGGATGCCCTGGCCGGGGTTTGTCTGACTCCCAGATATCTTGTCAGCTCCATCAGGTGAGCGGGGCAAGTGTCCAGGCTCACAGCCCCATCACGGAAGGGGCAGCGGCAAGGCAGGAGACCCTGCAGGAGGGGATGGCTATGGTCCAAACAGCTCTGGCCCCATGCTGGTGGTGCAGGTAGAAAATGTATTCTTGGAAAACAGCACTAGGGAAACGCAGTCATCAGCAGATTTGGGGTCAGTTGGTCTTTGTCATGTCTCATCACGGTTTTCAGAGTCCTCATGGCCTGAAGCCTCTTCTGCAATGTTTCCACATCTTCCCAGGACTCTTCCCCAGCCGACACCTCCAGAGACTCCATGTTGGCTGCCCAAGTGTCTCCACCTTTTCCCCTAACCCCTACAATACCCACCTTCTCCACACTCATAACAGGACCATTGGCTGCCCCCAAGACCCTTATCCCACAGGGCAAAGATGTCTCTCTCCCTCCCTTCTCCCTACGGCCTCCCCCCACAACAGTAGCTTGGATATCATAATATCTCCTCTTCCTCTTTTGCTAGCAGTGTCATATGAGAATCGGGCCTCCTGGAGAGACCACCACCTCCTGGCGAGCTGGCAGAAMATGGCCACCAAGCTTAGAAGCTTTAACCAGGACCAGTAGACAAGGTGATGGGGTCATGCATACTCCTTTAGGAAACCAGGCTAACAAAAACATCAGTGCACCCTTTGGCAAACCAAGCCCTGCATTTCCCTGGCGGCCCTCAGGATGCCGCATCAGCAATGCTATCCCTCATCGCCTGGTTGTCATCGCTCTTGTCTTCCTTGCTAGCGCTCCTATTTCATCATCCTTCCTACTGCAGAGGCCATAGGGCAGCGCCACGTCCTGGTGGATGCACCCTTGAGCCTTGGCACCCTTTCAAGGAGCGTAGCAGCACCCTTCGCTGGCTGCATCCCCAGGTTGGCACTGGGTGAGGTCTTCTTTGGATGCCCACTGGGTTGCTTGAGTAGCTCCCAAGAAACTCATCATGACTAAAGCAAGAGTAGCTACAGGCCAGGTGGGGAAGGCTGCACCAAGCCCTCAAAACTGGGTTTTGCAGCARTGGCTGAGACGTAGCAATGGTGCATTTCTGGAAAAAAGCCAGAGGTGGGGAGTCTGGGCCTCGCCTTGGCCAATGCAGAAGATACCCCTGCCACGTCCTTCAACATGGAGAGATGGCTCAAGGTGAAGACAAACACCTCACTCTTCGAAAGCCATTGGCTACAGGAACTCAAGCTTTCACTAGCCCAAATGACCCTCCAGCCTTTGATGATGGCCCAGAACGCCTTTGCTGAAAGTCAAGAAACGTCCGGAGGCACCAAGCCAGCAGTGCATTCGTCCGACTCCTGTTTCACCTGCCCAACTTGARCTGTCTTCAAAGAGCCCGGGATGCCAAGGGTAAACTGTCAACCATTTTGGAAAACCTTGCTGCCTTTCAGCTGGCTCCAGCTGGCCACTCCAAAAAACGGAGGCGTCCAAAATAAATGAGGCGCTTGAGCAAAATCCTCCCCACTGGAAGCGGAGACATCTGAACCAACTACACAGCAGCCGGATCCTGTAACTACATGCACCGCGGCATTGCACTTCCTTGAAGGAGCAGGCCCGCCGAATTCATCAGCTAGTGCCGAACCTGCAAATAAGCATCTGCCTGTAGGATGGAGCCTATAGTCACCGGGAGTCAGTCTTCCCTCTTGCGGCATCTCCTCTGCACAGGACGGGCTGAGCCGTGCTCACTTCCAGCTTCTCCACACGTAGCATCAACAAACCATTGATGTCTGAGGGAGAAATGCGAGGATGGTTAGCAGCAGGGAGACCACACAGGCTACGTTTGGCTTCCCTACCACTGCCACCACCACCCCGTCCTTGGTGGTGTGTTGTGGTTTCCCGCCACTGACGCCTTGGGGAAGCTTGGGAAAGCTTTCTTAGAAACTCTGTCTCCACACGCAGCTGTGCCTGCCCTGCTGGAACAGGATCGTTTCTGTGGTGTGCAGTTTTTAGAAGCTAATTATATCGAGTGCCAATTTTTTTCTTTTTTTTTTTCCTAAGCTCATTAGTTTATTATTCACCTTTTGTCAGCCAGGGTTTAATTTATCTATAACAAACAGGCAACTGAATACCCCGAAAGCTGATTAGCCCCAGAAATATGGGCCAGATTCTACACCTTTGCTCATGCTTGGTGAGGACCCAGGAGACCCAGGTGCCGATGGGTCCATGTGGAGGATAGTGCAAATATCTGCCGTTGCATCCCCAGGGCTGCTCCTCATAGGATGCCAGGCATCCCCAGAGGGGGGACAAGCTCCATCCCAGGGAACAGCCCAAGGCTTTCCAGCCTTGCCTCCCATTTTAGACTGATTGATAGTAATTTGCCCTCCCAGCTTGTCTCTCCAGGAAAAGTGAGAGCAGACAGAGGGCTGGCAGTGGAGGGTGTTGTAAGGAGCTGGGAGCCACGTCGAACAAGACACCCGAGGGTGGCCCACTCGACGGGGTCAACAGGTTGGCACAGGCAGGACAGTGCCGAGGCACGTGGCTCGTATCCACCAAAGGCTCACAGGCGTGTTGGGTTTGGTTTTCCATAGGATAACTCCAGGCTTCCCATGCTTGGTCATCACTGTGCACCTGAGCCTGCAGCCCGCAGGAGGCCCTGATGCAAGGGTCGCTCAGTGTCTCTGGCTGAAGGCGATTCCTCCTGGTGGGGAGAGGAGAGCCTTTAACAAGCAATGCCCTTTGAAATGTCCTTTTCCAGCCCAGTTTTGTCCTTTTTAGAAGGGGATAATCCCTGGCTAGCCTAAGTGTTCAAGAGTGGCTGACGTTCCTAGTGCTGTTTTGCTACTTTTCGCCCAATGTCTAAGGCCTCAAGCAAGGAACAAGGCTCCCGAAGCCAGCAAGGAAAGAAAAGGAGGCTCCCATCTTCCTTCTTCCCCTGCTATACTGCCAAGCCATACAATTTAATAGGGCACATGCAATTCCCCGATCTCAGAGTACTTTCCAAGCAGAGCAAGTAGCATGATCTTGCTTTTCCTCACGAGGAAACCGAGGCACGGAGCAGTGCGATGCCTTCCTGATGTCAGGGTAGCATCTGGTAGCACAGCCCCATGCCCCATCTGCAGGTGGATGAGTCTGCAGCTAGGTGATTTGAAGGTTCAGGTATTTAGCAGCATGTGTTGCATCTTCTCCTCTTGATCCAGAAATGATGCCGGGACAGAAAGGGAGGAAAGGGCTCGCCACAGCGCAAAAAGGCAGCGCGGGGAAGGGCAGAGCATCCCATCTTTTCGGCCTGGCCTCGCACGCCTCCTTTCCTATCTGCTAACGTGCCAGAAAGGATTTTGTTCAGATATCTTCGAGCCAGCGCATCCACTCAGGGCTGTAACGAGAGGAACCGAATGCACTTTTGGCTTCCTCTGCTGAATGCAATTCCCCTGTAAACGCTTATTTTTGAACGGGAGGTTTGACCACGACATAAGCTGGTCTAGCCCGTGGGTTTTTATATCGGTATTACGCCCGATGAAGGCTTCAAGACAAGAAGTCACATAGAAAATGCTTTTTGTCTGGCGACACAATCTGCTTTTTTGGTTCGAGAGCCCAAGATAACCAGAGCTGCGAAGCGCTACCTTAACGCTCTTGCACCGGCCAGCGACTTAGCTCTGGGGGGAATAACTCCCCGCCGTTATTGCTCTAAAGCCCCGCGACCGTTCAGGGAAGCCTTTTCCCTCGCCGACCCCTCGGGGACCACCCAGGCTCGGGCAGAACAAAGCAGCGAGGAGCCGCGCGGGCAGGGGGCATCACGGACCGAGCCGGGGGCACCCGGCTTTCAGGATGCTTCGGGGACACCTTTGCACCGCCCCGGGTGGGAGAAGACCGGCGCGTGGTTTTTTTGGGCTCTTGTCCTGCCCGGCTCGTTCAACATCTTATTAAAATCTGGATATATAAAGGCACCTGGATGCTGGAGGCTGTCATCTCGGGGAGGTGGGGGGGGACGACCCTTTTTTCCCCCCCTCCCTTTTCCCCCGGATCAGGTCATGCTCAGACATCGGCTCCCTGACCCACGATAACAGCAGCTGTCTAGAAACTCAAATTAACTTGGCCGGGAACAAAACCATCCCGGAGGAGAGCGCAGATGCCTTTAACCCAGGGGGGCTGCACGGTCCCAGCTCAATGTCTGCATTGTGCCTTATCTCGAAGCGGGGACACCCGGGACGGGCACCGCTGCGACGTCCCCCCGGCTCTGCCTTCATAGGGGCAATCTGGAGGCCTGGATGCTTTTTAGGATGGAGCGATGCTCTAGCGCAATACGTTTCCGTGGCACAGGCACAGCCAGGGGCTGGACGGCCGCAGAGGCTCTCCTTCTCCGCAGGGGGAAGCCAGCTCAGTCCGTCCCCAACCAGCATTTTTCCACACCCTCCTGCCACCATTGAATTTGGCCAAAATGAGCTTCCTACAGACCAAAAAATCTACAGCTACGGAGGGGAGAGATACACACACACAAACTGCATAGGTCTCCTTGGCTTAGGAAACTAAGCTGGAAAAACGCACTGGAAAAGGGGGAAAAAACATTATATTCATTAGGAAGCACGGACCTGATTAAGAGACTGTCCAAGATGCCAGTGGAGAGAAACAAGGATAACGTGATCAGGCCGTGTCCGTCTGCCCGTCAGCCCCAGCTCTATAATATCGCAGGCTGCCAGCCGGCTTCAGTATCAGACACACAGAGGTCCCCAAGATCACCCAATTCCTGCAGACTTTCTGAGATTTAATATCTGGGCGGAGGAGAGATGCACGCATTGGGACCCCGCGCGAGGGGAAGGCTGCTCAACCCCGCTATTAGACACTGGAGAATCCACAGCGGCAAGCCCGTGCGGCCAAAAGTTTCCTGGTGTTTTGCCGTTCACAGAAATGGCCCTTTTTTTTTTGTCCCTCATGCCTCGGGAGGGACTTTTGTGCAACCCCCCCGTCGCATTACGCAGGGGCATTTCGGTGCAGCCGTGTTTGCAGCCGGGCCACCGCCGGCGCTGCCGTTCGCAAACCCGTTGCTGCCATCTGCTGCAAGAAACCTCCTTCGGAGCGAAGGGGAACAGCGAAAGGACCGAGCGGAAAAAGTGCTTTTCAGAGTCGCCATTCCCGTGTTTCCGGCTGGTGGGCCGCCACGGCCTCCCGGGACGGCGCGTGTCCCCAGGGCTGCTGCCGAGCCGTCACGCGTGGGCTGCTCCCCGGCACGAAGCGGGGGCACGGATGAAGCCGTGGTCTCAAACCCCGTCTCTGTGCCTCAGTTTACCCGGGGCGGGGTCTGTCCTGATCGGAGCGCGGATGCACATCGCCTTTGATTTCGGCGCCATCCGCATGTTGCAATAGCTGGCGCAATTAAGTTATTAAAGGCTTGTTCTTTTTAATGCGTCTAAGCCCTGGGGCTAGCTATTCCTCTCCCCGTACAGTGATTTTTCCGACCAGGATTTGGGTGGATAAACGGACCGGTTGTTTCAGGTTCATTGCAAACCCCAGCAGCCCCTTTCTTTCCACTATCCTGGGGTTGCAACGACGCTTTTCTTGCAGCCGTGACAGCTAAACCCTTAACCCTCCCGAGGAGAGCGGGGCAGCCTCGACGTGCTGCTGCAACAGTCCCTGCGCCACGGGCATCCTTGCAAAGCTGGATCCCAACAGGAGAGCCTCGCCGCGCGGCGGGCTTGCTGCCAGTCACTAGTATTTCGTTTCAAATTTTGATCTTCTCGGGAACTCGGACTGCTTTTACTTCCATTTCAGTTTAGCAACGGTATAAAAAAAAAAAAAAGAAAAAGAAATGAAACTGCGAAACTGTGGCACTTCTCGCCAAGCAGGAAGTCTTGTCCTTGCCCTGCTCTAATGCAAACAGCAGCCCTGGCTGGATTGAGGACTTAAAAAACAGTTACAGACCTCATTAAAACCAGGGGACAAGCCACCGTCACCAGAGCATGGTCTCTAGTTTCCATGCAGGTAGCTGTGAGCATTAGACCCTACAATAGGCCAAAGCTAAAACAAGGCAAGAAACCAGGATGATGGTTTCTGGGCCGTGATGGTTAGGAGCTGCTGTGAGGACAAGCGTTAGGGAAAGCTAYTTATTTCGGCATGCCTCGGAGCAGCTGATGGAAGGATTTCAAGCCAAGGAAACTCACTGCTCTGGTTTGTTCCTTGGAAAAAAAGAAAAAGGATTCAGGCCGATTCCTCCTGGTAGGTATCTAAGGGAGCTGCTGAAGTCAGATGTAGTCACCCTCAGCTCCTCCGCAGTACGTGCTCTCAGGGAATGATTCACACCTTAAACGGGTGACGCTCCTGCGCATCTCAAGYAACGTGGGAGGACACTGGGCCTTCACATGCAACGATCATACGCATGACACAGGACACCTAAAACTGAGTCTTCTTTGCTGGTCCCAAGCTGAGCTCCCCGGGTAGACTCGTCACCTTCTAGCCACAAGGACGCCGGCCGGTCTCCGGCTCCCCAACCCCAAGGATGGGACCTCGTGGCTGAATGACCATTGCTGTGATGGCCAACTTTACCCCTCAGCGAAGGATCAGGTGCCACAACSTTTGAGAATTACCCTGCGGCTGAGCTCAGCTTTGGAGCCACTTTGTCCCTCTGCTCTCATGGGGCAGGGGGCTCACCCACGCCAAGCAGCTTCCCACAGTGAAACAGCATTTTTGTGGCATGAGAAGACTTCCAAATCCACTGAAAGATGATAAAATCAGAGCAGATGCCAACCATMGGAGCACATCCCTCCCGGCCTCGCTGCCGGGCCAAGCAGAGTCCAGCATTGCCACTGTGTCTCCACAGCCCTCTTCTTCTCCCACAGGTGCATGGTGCCTCGGTCATCCCCCCGGCAGTCTGTTCAGACCTTCTCCACTGGGGTTCRTTGCCCCTGTGCTGCTCCCAGCTTGGGGAGCTGTACCTTTGGCTCATGTGGCTTAGCTGGCGATTTGAACAACTCAAAATTCATTCCCAGATGAAGGGACGGAAGCAAGGACTAGATTCCTGTCTCCAGCCACTGGCTATTTAAAAAAAAAAAMCCATCAATTTGATGCTGAAAGGCATCCCAAGGAGAAAAGGGTTTTAGACAACTCTCTTAGGGAGGGGGGAACTAACTCTGGAAGAACCAGTCTCTCTATGGAGATCCTAGATCCTAGTTTAATCTAGACATCTAGCTATTTGACAGCTAAAGAAATTCCTGGTGTGATGTCCCAAATCCAAGTCTTCTCTTCTATGCTTAAGCCACCAGCCAACATTCCCACCTACATCAGGGTTAAAAATCTCTACAAGGAAACCCATCCAGACCTGACCTTCTTCTCCATACACGTCCAAGTGACACGTCCCAAAGCTACATCCCTGACTCATTCACGCTGTGCCTAGGACCAAGCTTACAACGGACTCTGCTTGCATCCTCTGGAAAACCAAGTCAGCCTCAGTTTCCACAGGAGGCAGGCAAGTTGAGGATGGGAAAAATGGGGAGTGAAACCCTGGCCCAACCAAATTCCCCGGCAAGGCATGCATGGGGCCACATCTTTGCCTCTATGCTCAGTACCCAACCCATCCCGAGCACGGTGTCCGAGAAAGATGGGATGGGGACATGCTGTGCAGGCGACAGCCCTCTCTACCAACTGTGGATCACCCGAGACCAGATACCTTCACCATTGCCATCCCCAGCACYGGGGGAGCGCAGACCGCGGGGATGCGGCAGGTAGGGGTTAACCCGAGCTGCTCCAGGCATCGCTCTTTGGTGCAGAGAGCTACCGTGGAGGCCACGGTGCAGGGTTTCACCCGCCTGCAGACCCCACCGAGCTCCGTGCAGGACCTGTGCCAGATGCTCTGGCAGAGCGCGGTTGCAGCACCTCCGGGCCCCCAGCTAGATATAACTGTCTGACAAGCGCTGCTGGGATAGCGCGAGTTCATTAGCAGGTTTATAATTACAGATTTCACACCTCCAGAGACACGCGGCTTCGGATCTTGGATCCTGGCTGCAGCTGGGTTAGGAGAGCTGCCCCGCACCCAGCGCTTCCCGGGCCTCAGGCCCCCAAATCGCACGCTTTGTCCCCATTTTCCCCATGCCCACTTCTTGCATCATGACGGGAAGAGGTGGACGATCCATCCCACGGAGCTAGGCATCTGTCCCTGCAGAATAAAATAGGGAAAAAACAGCCGCCTCGGCTGCAGGGACAGCATCACCGGAGTCAGCAGCCGTAAGTTAGTGATCAGTGCACGTGCCGCGGTCCACGGCCAAGGGGTCGGGGCAGYGATTTCAACCCGTGCGCGGACAGTGCCGGCGTCTGCAACGCGTTGTCTGCTGGCCCACGTGCATGCCCAGCTCCCCTCCCGGTGAGTTTTCAAAGGTTACCGAGCTTATTAAAAGGCTGATTCATTATAGCGCCTTTGTAACCACATCATGGGTATGGGTTTAAATGYTAATTGAAATATATTTCTCAAGGATAAATCACGCCCCGGCAGCACAGCTGTTTCCCTAGAGATAAGCGAGGCGCACACACGGCAAATGCAAAAGAATAATTGACATAAATTGGCATTTGCTGGAGCACGGGGCTGAGGAAACCCAGAGGCCAGACTGTATCACAGCTCGGCGTGAGCGCAGGTTTTCCTCTGCATCCTAGAGGGAACAAAAGGGACATCCCTGAGATCTCAGCACCTCCCGATGGCCTCGGGGAACGTGCATCTCGGGTAGCTCTCAGTCTCTTTGGCTGGGGCTCAGCAAGTCAGGGCACCGCCAAAGGACTCCCGGCCAAAGATACCACCAAGTGCTGCGTCGGTGGGGGTTAGCCATTAGGAGAAGCAAAAACCGCGTATGTGAGTCACCACGAGGTGTTTTGTGTTCCACTGCTCCTTCCCCGGGCATCCCTGTTGTCATATGAGCAGGCATCAGAGGATGCCAGGTGTGGAAGGATGGGAGCRCAGAGGTAGCAGAAGGATGGGGAAGGAGGTCCATGACCCCCAAACCTGTCCCAGGCAAGGGAGGTGGATCCTGTAGCCGCAGCTCTCTCATCTGCATGGGAGTCTTCATGCGGGTGCCCCATCTCTTCTGAGACTGCAGCTGAAGATGGGTGATGGTCTTGTCCCCATGGCCAGAACAAGCCGTGAGGTTGCCCCTTGGCCTCCTGCCTTAAGAGCAGGCAGATACCGAGATCAAGTCCATGCTCTGCTACTTTGCTCCCACGTGGTCTAGGGCAAGGAGATCTCCTTGTAGATGATCTCCTTTCTAATAAGGTCTCCTGCGGTCCTCATTTGTCATGTTAGCAGGTGTCCTRTGGGGCAACCTACAACCATTGCTGCCACCCCAGGGCAGGCCAGATGGATCTTCTCCCAAGCACTTGTGCCAGGGACGTGCAGAGCCAGAGCTGGTGCCCTTGTATTTAAGAGTCCTTGATGGGTTTTTCCTCCCATGAACCTCTGCGAACTTTTGGCACTGACAGCATCCTGCAGCGAGGATGTCATTCTCTGCAGTTAGATGGTAGGATCACTCAGATACCGGGAAGATGAGCCGTACAAGCAGGAAGCTGAGGTCGATTTACACTTGAATTTCAGCAAATGGGGCCTTGGGAAGGTTTGCTTGCTTGCTTTGGTCTCTGTATCGCATGCCCAGCCCCGCACTGAGGTCAAACTGTCTTTTGACATCAGCAGACTTGCCTTGGGCCTGCGAAAAAGACTCATGATCCTTCTCCACCGGGACGCCACAAGTGAAGCCCGCTGCAGCTCGAAGCAAGCTTTGGAGGCTGCTGTGCGGTCCCGTCACACACGGCTCATTCGTCCCAGATCCCTCCCTTCCGGGCTCAGGGGAAGAAGGGGAAGGGTCTCCAGTTCCAGGTGTGTGGGGGACAGTGAAAAAAACAACATTAAAGTTTAGAAATAAAGAGGAGGAAGACACTGGATGGCTGATCTCTCTGGATTCGCTCCTGACGTGCCCCTCCTTGTCTTAAAAACGTCCCAAGTACCGACCAGCTGCTCTCGCAGGTGTCGGGCTAAGCCCAGCCTGCTTGCTTTCCTACAAACAGCCCCGTTGTACTCATGAAGTCTGTTCCCAGCACGGGATAAGCAGGCTTTGGCTCATTTATGGGTCCCACGAGATCAGTAGTCCTGTTACAATGCCAGGTCCAGCCTGGGGCAACACATCCATCAGGAAGCAAGCTTGTTGCCAGTTTTGAGGCCCCTTGGACAACGCAGAAGGTTGAGACCCAAAATGTGCACGGGAGGAAGGCAGGCCTCCCGCGGAGGTGTCACTGGTGGCTCCGAAGTTTGAGAAGGAGCTTTCCTGGGGCCGGCTGTGAGACCCCCCACCACCACCCTGAGCTCTGCATAACGCTCTGCAGAACGTCAGCCCAGGACCTCTCTTGCCTCTCTGGACCCACCTGTCTGACTCCTGCCACGCAGGGATGGAGCTATTTGACTAAGTGAAGATACCACCACAGGACTGATGCTGAAGGCTCCTCTGGAGGTCTCTGGTCCCACACTGCTCAGAGCAGGCCTAACGCTGGATCAGGTCACTCAGGACCTCGTGTCCTACAATGGAGACATCTCCACCGCATCCAGATGCCTGGGGTCTCCTGAGGGGATCGAGTCAGTYCAGTCAGCGGAGATGAAGGTACAGGTCATCTCACCCTGAAGGAGATACCTAGGAGAGGGTGCCGAGTCTCACCCTAAGCTCCCTGTTTCTCTGCAATGACTGTAAAAGGGAACAGGGAATGACCTGCCTTGTAGACATACAAAATAAAATGAAATCATTTAGGCTTTAGRCACCTTTTTACTTCCTTTCTATGCCAGGTCCTCTCACTAACCAAGAGCCTTCTCTGCAGTCCTTCCTCTTGCAGCCCACCCTCCTTCGCTCTCCCGTGCAGACCTAGCCGCAAACGGAGCGGGATTTCCCTTGCGTATTTGCATTTCTCTCTCCCACCGCTATTCCAGCCGCAGCTCTTTCACAGCATCTCCGTCTCCACGCAACAGCTGGCAGGACGGTCGGCACAAAGAAAGCTCTTCAAGGCGCGGGCGGCCGAGAGCGGCCGTGACGTCTCCGGCTGGTTTCGCAGGAGCCGGACTCCGAGAGCTGCCGCCTGCTTTTTTTTCTCCGCCGCGCAGGTGTCCGACGGGGGTATGGCGACCTGACGTTGACGTCCTGATCGGGCCGGTTTCCATCTCTCCGCTCGCCTCCGAAACAATCGCCGTCATTCTTGCGGGCGGTCAAAGCGCACCGAGGGCCTGGGCTGGCCGCGACAGCGATCGGCGGCTCCCAGGGCGACTTCTGTCTTCCCCTTCGACGCAAGCTGGCGGGCTCGCGGGTGTCGATTAGCGGCGGCACAACCTAATGAGGTTCTGATGATGGAAAACGGCCGAAAKTTCATTCCGATCCTGGAAGAAGCTGTGATAATAACCCAGATGCGCAATATTAGTATTTCAGAGGTGGCAGCTTTTGCTAGCGAACCAAGGGATTTTGCTACCACAGGTGAAATCTTTCACCTGAGCGTTTAAAACCCAGGTTTTAGCCGCACGTGGCCGCTAAAGACAAAAGGACGTGTGCCACGTCAAAACCTCCACAGCGTCATGGTACCCTGGCGATGGTCAACCAGTTTTCCACGACGATGCGGCATCAGGTTTCCCAGCCAAGTTGCAGTGTGGGTATTCGGGGTTCAGGCTCTCCGGTCTGCTCTGCCTCACATGGACTGGGCTGCCGTGGTCCATGTATCCCGAGGCAGGTTAGTAGCGGGGCGCTTTTGAAAAGCCCGGTTTTCCCTGCGCTTTGCCTAAGTCTAAATTCATCGGTGGAACTCCAGAAAATTGCATAAAACTCTCCAAATGGGATGCTGTAATGCTCCTGTCGCGTGTCTTGATACGTGGACAGTATCTCTCCTCCACAAGAGAACTTGGGATAGCTCTGGTAGGGTCTCCAACGGGGCGGAGGTAGGATGAAGGAAGGCAATATGCCTTGGCATTGCTGTGCGTGGTTGGGTGACCAGCCCCAGCTCAGCTCACCCCACAGGACGTTCATGGAAGGGTTGCCCATGGAAGGGTCACCAGTTTGCTCCCTTGGCTCTCCGTGCTTTGTTCCTACATCCGAGACGCTCTCAAAAAAGACCCTTGTGGGAACTCCAGCCGCATGGGTCCCTCTGCCCCCAAAAGTTGGCTTTTTCTCGGAGAAACCGTGGCAAAACCGAAAGCTCTTGCAGTTGCAGGGCTGTGGGAGACGGGACCTGGACCCACCTGGAGCATTTCTGCTCCCACGCCGGCCTTCAGCTCCGCTTCATCGATGGGGCTGGAACAAGCTCCTGCTGCAAAATTATTATTTCGCTACCTCATTTTGCTGCATTGAGCGTTTCGCTTGCTTTTCCCCTCCCCAAATCCACCCGCCTTTTGCTAGCGGCATGCGAAAACACAAGCACCAGGTCACGATTTCTCGGCCCAGCAGGCGACTCCAAGATCCCAAATCTGGGGAATAATTGCTATTTTTTTCTGTAGGAAAGGTAATGAATCGCTTTTTCCCCGGGCAGATGTAAAAGGAAAAGCATTTCACAAGCGAGCAGGTATTGGCAGGTATTTTTACAACCTCAGAAAATCACCTTGGATAAACACGATTTTTTTTTTTTTTTTTTTGCAAAAGCCAGGGAGAACAGGGTGCAGCCGGGCCGGCCCGGCGAGGAAAACCCTCCGGCTCCGAAGCGGCCGAGCTGCAAAAGCAGAGCAGGCTCCTGCTCGACCGCTAGCACCCGGCGGGCAAGTGGAGCCGCCCAAAGGGCTCCTTTTTCCTGTGCCCCCCCCCCAAACAGGCTTTCCACAGGAAAAAAAAAAAGGGAGGGAATGGGTCTGCCCTGCCCGTTGCAAAAAGAGGCCTTTTTCTTCCCAGAAGTGAGTCACCGGGCAAAGTTTGCCTCTTGCATCATCAGTGACTCAGAGTGCCGGGGCCAAATTTTGGCTCCCGAAGTCGCCATTCCCCAAACTGCCTTGCGATTTTTTTCTTTTTTTCCCCCCTGGTCGGAATAAGTGACATTTTCTGCATTCCTGCCAAAGGGCTGCAAACAGACGGGGATTTGTTGCTTCGGACCGGTGTTTTGCACGGACGGGACGGGGACACCGGTGAGGGTACAGGAGCGGGGAAGCGATCTGCTCGCGGCAAAGCTTGCTCCGTTATTCGGCTCCTCAAATCCCCCCGCAAGCCCCGCGTTAGGGGATTATTTTGCAAAAAAGAGAGGGAGGAAAAAAAACCACAGTTCCCGTGTGTTTTCTCCCTCACCCAAACCCCGTGGCCCTGCTTTTTTTTGGATAAATCAGCCCGTAGAGTCTCTCTTGGGGATTTGAGGCAGCTCCGTTATGTCTGCACTGTGCATGGTTAATTCACCACCCCGCAAGGTGTTGTGGCACCCGTGGGTGCTGAGAGCCAGCCTGCATCCCAAAAGGCCCCAAAAGGCATCCCCAAACAGTGCAATGTTGCATGGCACATGCAAGCCCCCACGAGGGGCGCCTGCACCCCCAAACAGCCTGGCACGGGGCAATGCTGCATGGTGCATGCAAGCCCCCACGAGGGGTGCGGGCATCCCCAAAGAGCGTGACACGGCACAACGCTGCATGGCTGCTCGCATGCACCACGCAGCCCTGTGCCCCCTGCACGCCGGGTCCCGCGGGGGGGGGGGGGCGCGCGCTCCCACGCGCGCAGCCCGCGCGCCCCCACGCGCCACCTCCGCTATGGGAGGGAGGGGGGAGAGGTGAGGGGGCGTGGCCTCCCGCCAGGCCCCGCCCCTTTGCGGCGCCGCGGCGCCGCGGCGCCCCGCCCCCTCCGCGGCGGGCCCCGCCTCCCGCTCGCCCTCCTCGGTTACCCGTGGTGCCGCGCGCGGGGCTGGCACTGACGTGGCCGCCGAGCGCCGCCATCTTGTGTGCCTGGGCGGAGAGAGGCTGAGCGGCGGCAGGGGGGAGCCGGCTCCGAGCGGGACCGCCCGAGCACAGCCAGACCCACTGCCCGGGGCAGCAGCCGACGCCGGTAGGTCGCCGCCGCCCTCCCCTCAGCCCGCGGGCCCTTCCCCGCCCTGCTTGCCGCCCCGGCGGCGCGGGAGGAGAGGGGGGGAGGCCCGCGGCGGGGTGTGAGGCGCCGCGGCC
>NW_020451127.1:2774226-2792897 GCF_003343035.1 Apteryx rowi
GGCCCGGAGGAGGAGGAGGAGGGGGGGGAGGAGGAGGAGGAACGGCTCCAGCTCTGCGCCAGGCCGCGGCGCCGCTCCCCCTGCCGGAGGGATTAGGCGGGATGCGGCGGGATGGGCCTCCGCGCCCGCCCCGAACTCCCCCGTTCCGGCCTGCCCCGCCCGAGAGCGGGGAGAGGTTTCCTGCGCTTCCTTCTCGTAGCCGAGCTCGCTGCCTCGCTGGCCTAGTAGGGGAGACGAAGCTCGGGGGAAACCCGTAAGAGAGGTTATTTGCCTAATAAATTTTTAGCTGCCGTGTTGGGCTTCGTGCTGGGCTGGGAGGGTGAAGGTAAGTCGATTTTTAGCCTGGAACAAGCTCTGTTTGACGTCCGTCGCTTGGGTTTGCTGATGCAGAAGGTCAATTTTCCTTGGCATAGTGGGTCCCAATGGAAGGATATTATGCTGTGGCCGAAAGTACTATGTCCTGCCTCTGTGAGTAATTAACATGATACTTTATGGGCTGATATCCTTTATCTGTTAAAGTGGTAGGCTAGCTATGCAAACCTCTTCACGGAGGAATCAGTTTGCCCCGATCGAACATAACTAAAACTCTCTCGGGTCATAAAACTGCCTAAATGTTGTGTTTGACATTGACCTTGTTGCTCTGCTGCTAGGTTCCTGCCAAACCAAATTCCACAGGTTGATTAGAGTTGTGTCCAGAGTCTTGTTTTGAAATGTAGTTTTGTTAATAGCTAAAACGTGAACTATTTATATAACACTTTGAACTTTGTTTTGTAAGTGATAAGTCTTACAACACCTCTTTGAAGAATATTTTGCTAACCTTATTTTTCAGGCAAAGAAATCAAGTTGAAGTGAATTGTCCAAGGTCATTTGGCAATGCAGTTATTACTATTTTTACTACTGATTTGAAGAACTTGGGGAGGGGGAGGGGAGGGGGGAACCCTCTCCAGCTGAACTGAGGATTGCTGCTCCGCTTTTCTTTATGAAATTTTGTAATTAAATTGTCAGTGTAAGTAGTCATAGTCTTACAGCTATAGAAAGCAAAGGGTTCTCTGAAACCTACATTTAGGAGGCTGGTGTGATGCCACTTGTTTCCTCTATTAACAACACGCCTTGTCTGCAGTGCTAGAGAACCCTGTTGGACTACTTTCTCAATTGTGCTAATTATATTGGGTGAAAGGGTGAGGAAACCTACCTCACTTGAACCTCTTAATCTCTTTGTTTGCCAAGTTTATTGACCCTTCTACTGTGCCAGAGCCTCAGGAGTGAAGATGGCTCAAGCAGATGTCACTTCCACTCTGAACAGCCCTTACTGCTGTGATAGTTTATGACAAATGTAATAATTGCCGGATCATACCTTAAGAACCTGGAATGAGGTTAGAATGTGAATGTCTGAATGCAGCATTCTGAATGTGGATCGGTCCCTGCTACGGCATTTGCTGAATTTTGGAGTTTGTCTAGTTGTGAAATACCTGCCAAATCTGAAAAGGGACTGGGCAAAAGCGGTGCATTCTTGACCAGTGCACGCAATTCCTTGTGTGCATTAGTCATGCTTGCCAAGTGAGGGGCAGGACTAGAGTTACAGTTGTTTCAAGGCAAACAAAGTGGGTGGCGGGGGAGGAGGGAAAGGGGTGGATTTTGGTCCTTCTTCTAACTGCTCAAACTGTGTTGTGCTCTAGTTACACCTGATTGAAAACCTGCTTTAAGTAGTGGTATTCATACATCTCACTGAGGCACAGTTATCACCTGAGCTATTGATTATGTTAATTGGTGAGAGAAGGAAAAGCTCAAATACAGGCTTTCAGCTGGATTTGTAGGGTTGGAGTTGAAGCATCTTGCTTTAAAAGCAAAAGGTCAGTTTGGAAAAACTGCTGAGATGTGCAAAGATGGACTTTCCAGCTAGAATTCTCACAGATTTCAACAGCCTTCACAAGCATTTTAATATCTTGAGTTCCTTACGGTGGATAGACTTTGTGAACATAAATTAATAACTCTTTTCTTAAGAGAAATAGTTTTGCTTCTTTTTAGAAATCTGTTGAAAGTTTTGCTACTGAAATGCTATAGAGTTTGTATCACTGTTCTCAGCCATCATTCCCTTTCTTTAACTGATGAGTAAAGAAGTTTAGAACCAGCTTCCTACTACAACAGCTGTTTTTTCTGTGTTATTCAGCACTTTTGTCTTTCTGCTTGCAAGTATCCAGTTTGATTTCTTGTTTCTAGCGCTTGCAAACATTGACGGACTGTGGCACTACCTCTGCTGATGTTTTGGTTCTAATAAGACTCCGAGGTTTAATATAGCTCTTATTCATATGCTGATTATCTAGTATGTAATAAATAGCTAGTTGTAGGTTCTCCTTTGACATTTCCCCCAAACCGTAAACCAATTTTATTACTGAGGCTCTCATGCAAGTTCTTCCCATTTCTACTAAGAGTGTAAATGTTGACTTAACTCTCCAGTTAGTGGGAATGAATAACAGGTTATTTGGCTTGAGTTTTAAGTTTTTAAAAGTTGTGAATAATTTGGCCTCAAACTGTACAGGGCTTGTCTGAAGACACATGCTTTGTAATGAGCAGTTCCCATGGTAATAAGAATATCCACCCTTTAACAGGTGCAGATGTAGTTGCAGTCAAAACTTGGGTGTCACAGTTACATTGTCAGCACCACTTCTTTTTCTGAGCAGTTACAGACAGTCTGTAGGGAAGTGATGGATGTGCTTTATCTACAAATGTGAACAGTGGCTTCTGTACTTTTCCACCTGCCAGCCTGTCTTTTAAATAAAATATTTTGGGGACCAGATGTGTGTTTTGTTCCTGTGTGTTAGTTTGCATGCTTTTGAGTTATGCATGGTAGTATATATTTGCTTTAAATGGCTAGAGATTTTACTGTGAAACAGAAGTAGCTTGCTTCCCCTACCTCAAGGAGAGTAAGATGATAAATCTGATTTGGTTTTTGAATACCAAATTAAGCAGACTACTCTCTTTTCTTTGCCAGACACTGGTATTTTCCTTTTCTGCCTGGTATTTTAGGAGTAACTTCTTGTGGTGTAGGCCCTCATTAGGTAGAGATCAATAACCTGGGAAATAGTGCATCACTCCAAAGGAAACTTTTCCTTTTTTGTGTTCTTTTGCCCTTGTTCTGAGCTTGCAAATGGAAATATTTTCTGTTTTCCTGCCAGTCTGATCCCTGTGTTCTCAAAAGAATCTTACAATGTTTGGAAAATGCTATATATGGGCAATGTGTATAAACAGCAAGATGTTCAACTTAAGTTGAATGAAGATGCTACCTAAGGAACAGCTCTTTGTTGGATTTTCTTTGCCTAATTTCTCACTTGTGACTGACTTGTTCGTCATTTGACCTGAATGTGCAGCATCTAGATGCTTTTTAGTTGGTAACTGCAAGCTTTAGGTGGCCAAATCCATCTAAACACTTTTAGATGGGAGTACAATTATATAGCTTAATTTTTTATTTTTACATGACGCTTCAAATCAGTGCTTTATTTTCTCTAATCTTCTCTAAAAAACAAATGCACAATGAGGTTATCATTTAAGACATCGTCTCCATTCCAGACATGGCACAAGCACCTCCACTGTGACATGGAGAAAACCGCTGCAGTGGTTGGCTTTGATCAGTTAACATTCCCCTGGCTTTAACAGATATGACTAAAAAAGAGTGGGGGCTTACGAGTGATGACAAGCTCTGAGAAAGTGGTTTTTGAGGTAGTCTTTATTATGATGGCATTTAATCCCCCAATAAACCCATGTTGATGAAGGAACCTAGCATACTTGGTAGCTACTCTTAACTTTTGAACTTAATCTATGCTTGATGTCTTGCAGTATGGTCTAAAGTCTCAGGTAAGTCAAATGAAAACTGTTATTTAAGTTAATTCCAGTGTTAAGGTCTCTGAGTTAAAGGGCTTGTTGATATTTAGTGATCTTTCGTTGAGGTTATCAGATTTGGAAGGCCAGTGAACAGCTCATAAAAATAGCTGAATATTCCTGTATTTGAACAGTAACGTATCGGGCCACCATAGCTGTATAAAAAGTGTTTTGATYGAGAGCTTTTTTCAAAATTTGCTGTAGCAGCACATTTTAATCTGCAAAGAAATTACTTCGAGTTCAAAAGAATGCAGCTGTATTTAACTGTCCGTGCCTGCTGAGTGGTGGTGTAAAATGGTCCTAGATTAATTCTAAAATTTCTGTAGTGTTTGATCCTTGTTGGATCACTTCTCACACTCTCTTCTAAATCGGTCTTTAAATAGTAAAGAACAAACTGCTGAGTTAGATTTGCGCTTAAGTTTAATTTTTTTGCCTGTCCTTGCACATTACTCCAAAAGCAGTTGTTGAACTTGGGAATTTTTTTTTTTAAATCCATCTTCTTTACTCATGGGTTTCGTGATCTTTTGTATATAATATTTTGCTTTTTCTGTTTATGATACCTTGACATGCTATGCTTTTAACTTAAAATCTTCCAGAACGCTATAAAGTAGAAATGTGATGCAGGCTGACTGGTACTGAATGACTAAATTCCAGACGAATATTTCTATTAAATACCAAATCGATTAATTCTTGTTTTCCTGTGACTGATAACCAGTTTAAGTGCTAATATCAGTTTAGGATCTATGTGTTTGGGTTTTAATTGCATTAGAGGTGGAGTTAATGCTCAGGCCAATGTAGAGTAGATTTTACTCTTTTAAACAGAGACATGTGCTTTTGATAGTAAGTCAGTTCTCTTCATAAGCACACCGGTTTTATTTACCACAGATATCTAAGCAACTAGAACAAGCTACAGTAAATGTTCAGCAGAGCAGTAACATACGTAATTGCAGCTGTAGCATGGAGCTATTGGGGGAAAAAAGATTTGTTAAACCTGTATCTGAAATATCGCCCTTTACTGATAGGGTTTTCAGCTTTTGCTTTAGCATTGATGTTTTGGTTGATTAGAACTGTCATGCTGTATGTCTCTGGTAGGTTAGTCTCTCCTTGAAATAGGCATTAAAAAAAAGGTAGGAAACTCCTAATGGAGATCTGATAGTTCCCAAAGTCATCAAATGCCTTCCATACTTCTGTATCTCGGAGCGTATAGTGAGGAGAGTAGGCAGACAAGCTGTTGTTGTTGTTGTTGATCTTAATTGCTGCTGGTGGTATCCGCTATAGAGAACAGACTGACAAAATGATTGCGCCCAGCAACTTTTGTTATACCGCTTTGAAAAAATAATGCTCAAAACTTGTACCATGGAAGCCGTATGTGGTAAGTGTTGATATGTAGAAGTGAAAGAACTGTATTTTTTATAGTGCAGGCATAATTTGTCCAATTAGGTAATGCACATGGCATCTCCTACCTCAGCCTCTGATTTCGTCTGCTCTGGTATGTTTAGAGAAGTGGTATAAAACTGAGTGAAACCAGGGCATTTGCTATAACTCTTGGCTCAGTGAAGTTTGATTTATGTCCTCAAAAAGAACTCTTCCAGAGGTGCAAAATTAAGATTTTCTGAGACTTCAAGGTGCAGCTGTACCTTCTTTAATAACTGCACACCCTTCTGATCATGTATCTGTGGTGTAGCTCGTTTGCTAACAGTTCAGCCGTGGAGTGTGGAAATCAAGAAGCACAGTTGACTTCTCAACATAAGCAGACTGAATGAAATGACGTTGACGTGCATTAAGGCATGGTTAACTACAAAATGCTATGAAAGATTAAACATTGAATTATCTTTAGTCCTGAGATACTTCTCAGCTTTTATTCTGACCGTCTGCAATTAATAGAAGCAAGTTCTAATTCAATTGCTGTATCGCTTCAGCGGACACCACAGACTGACCACTGCTGCAGGCCGTTCGTTCATTTTTAACTCTCGTCACACTGAGGCTTTCTGGAAAAGGCTGCCTGCACTCCTAATTGCTCATCTAAATGTATCACTTACTAGAAAATAAGCTGCTGAAAATGCTTTGTGTCCTGAAACAAAACTGCAGTCTTATCCAGTGAGTCTTTCTCACTGTTTACCAGTGACACAGTTTATCTTAACTGAACCTGCCTGGCAGGTTTTTACTGCTGTGCAGATCTTGAGGTGGAGTGGAATATGTTAAGGTGTGCTTCAGTGCATGGATTAGCAGGGAGAAACAAAAGTCCCAAAGAGGGCGATTCTATTTTGGTGTGATTTGGGCTTGGTGAGGAGTGATGGGCTTCTGTTTTTAGGAACTGAATTCACGGCAAGGGTGCTCACAGACTACAAGGCTGCAGAAATGCCGTCCSTGCTGCTCGCTCGGTCACTCCCTTTCATGCACAAGTCTTTCTGCTTAGCCTCATAAATGCCTCTTTTGAAGATGTTCTGAAGTAGTATAAACAACTCATAAGCTGTAGTCTTTTCATGTTTTCAGACTTTTTTTTTTGAACTTGTTAAGCCTCTAAAAGTATCGATTTACCAGTTACCGACAACATTTAATCTGAGCTAAGGAAAATAGAAAGTTATGCTTCAGCATAGAATATAGGTAGCGTATTGGCAAATCTCGATATAGACAAGACTGCAAATGTTGAAGGTGCCTGAGAAGTGACTGGGAGGCCTGGTGAACCTAGGTGTCTTAAATCTCCCCGTATTTTCAGCGTGTTCATGGAGTCYGACTAATTGACTGAAATGAGAATTAAACTAAGCAGACTCTGTGCTGGAGTACACTAGAAGTAATCGCATGATCCCTCAGCTGAGTTGCATTAACGGATGGTAATGAAGTCATGGGAAGCAGTTCTGAACTGTGGCAGCGGTTTCCAGTGYGATAGGGTCTGCGTTGTTTGACAGCGCGACTGGCCGAAAAAGCAGAGACCTGACTATTGGAGATAATCGGTTGCCGTTCTGATAATGATGTGGCTGAGGATTTTTGTTAATGCTGAGGAAGGAACTCAAGGTGCTTATGCCTAGGTAATACAAAGTAATCAAATACTGGCAGGGACAGCGTAGTGAGAGGAGTGCAATATAGAAAAATATATAGGAATAAGTATGTGATTGTATACCCTGCCATCTCATCGCAAACGTGAACAAGCCTGTAAAGCGTTGTCAGATGGATAGACCGATTTTCCTTTTCTGTGACAATAGGTGAACTTGATTCTTAGCCACCGGTTAGAGGACGTTGCTGCTGACGTTGAAGACAGAGGCTTTCTCTTTTGTCCCAGCAGCATCCAAGAAGTGTTCTGGTGGGAACCACAACAGCTTGTGGGAATTTTGCAGATGGGTTTCTCGTAACAATATTTTTCTTTTTTAGGAAACGATGCTGCTACTTTCTAGTGAACGTCTAAACATTTTCTCTCTCTCTCTCTCTCTCTCCCTCTCTCTCTCTCTCTCTATATATATGTGTGTGTGTATATATATATATATATATATGTGTATATATATATATAAAATCTGTGAGACATTTCCATTCTCTATTTAAACAAAGACCTTCTGGATTGTGGAGTACCAAAGTAGTTGCAGAAGTGGTTTGGATAGTAAGAATGTGTAGGGAACAAGAAGGAAATGGAGGAAGTTCTTCAGCCTGTCTTCTCATTCTTCACAGAAAATCAAACTAAGGAGGGTGAGCGCTACGAAAGTAGCTGAGTACTACACTTCGGGGCTGGGGGGCAGACTTGACCTAGGAATGGTCAGATACCAAGAGAATAAGGGCCTAAGGGGCTTCGCTGAGATTATCGGCAAGTGCAAGCAACTTGTGAAGCCCAGAATGTGACTTCAGCAAGGGGCGGGAAGATGTTGTGAATGTAAAAGCAAATATTAATTTGTGTTACTTCATTACAGCTGTTGATCTTGAGCATTTAATAACCTAACCTGTTATTCTTTTAAACATGCAGTAACTAAAAAAAAAAATTCATTTTCAGGGCCTTACAAATTTGTCTTGCTACAGAAGTTCTTAAACTCATTTTGGAGGGTTATAACAGCTGTGGTAACATAACAGTTCAAACCCAAATACTGCTTTTCAGATGAGGTAGAAAATAGAGGCAGCGTGAACAGGCAGACAAAGGAAAGCTTTATAACCTCCCTCCCCTCCAGCCCAGCAAGAGTTGCTGTTGACTGCTGAGGAGTGAGATTTCCTGCTGTCTGAAAGAGTGATCTGGATAAATAGGGACTCTAGCAGAAATGCTTTCTCTACTTTCTAATTAACTTTTCTGTTTACACAGCTTTCATATATTCAACCAGCAGCTGAATATTCATGGTTATACTTCAGAAATATGGAGGAAATGGTGGCGTAATAGAACTTCTAAGCCTTTTGTTTGGTTTTAATCCGTAGACTGCCCTGTCTGGCTCATAGAGGAGCCAGCTTAGTTTTAAAAGTTTCAATCCTCTCAAGTTTCAGTCGTGTAAAACAAATGCATCTTGGACTTCAGTTTCTTCAGCGAGCTGGTGTGCTTGATGTCATTCAGGAACTTTGGAGCGTACTGTGAACTTGACTGTGAAGCTGTCTCTGCGGCGACATGTGACTGTTAGTGTTACAGCGCTGAGCTTTTGGGTTAAAAATTGTTTCGAGCAGAACTTCCTGGGAACAGCAGAACTGCTTAGATCTGTGTTGAATGAGGAAGCCAGATTTCATATGTTCTTTGCATCGGGCTAAACAGAGCAGAGCAAGATTTTTATTTTTTTTTGGTCTGTGATGCAGTGATTAAATTTTCAGTTCAAAACTTGGTTTAATCGTCTTAAATTGATGTGCTAGAAAGCAAACTTCTATTTGGAATTCTGCTTCAGGCTTACAACTGCATCGTGATGTGACGAATATCTTCAAGATAGGATTGAAATTTAATATTGCACTTCGAGTTGTGTGACTTGGTTTACAGGAAGCCCAACCCCTGAATGTTAGACGTCCTGACTCTATATGTTCCTGCTATCTTAGACTTGTTTTTTCAGTCGGACTCAGGCTCTTCTTTTCAAACCTGTCTGAGACTTGCTAGATAAAGCAGTAGTAAAGGTGTGAATTGTCACTAGTGCCATGTAACATCCCCATCTCTGCTTTACTGTAAAGCTTTAAGGCTACTTTCTGTATGAATTTTCATGTCTTACAGCAGCAGAATAATATTTCTGGGGTGGTGTTAAGCTCTGCTGTAAATGGCATAGTAGTAGGCTTAAAAAAAATTGGAAAAGCTGTGGAAATAGGTAGCAGTGGATCCCATTCCAAGGGCACAGTGAGTGTTCTGTAACTGCAGCAATCAAGAGGCGACTTCCTCGGTTCCTAAAACAGGAAGCTTCAGATATTTTTAATCATTTATGAGCATCCCAACTGAACAGCTTACAGTGAGCGGAGAAGCATTYATTTCTAAGCCTGACTCCTTTAATATAATTAGTAATTTTTGATGGTTGAGCTTCAGTAAACATTGACTTGCTTTCTAGAGAAGGTCTTCAATGTTAATGAAGCTAATATCGCTTTGTGTTTACGCTGTGCTGGCAGGCCACTTCCTAAGGGCTGGAGAGGAAGGAAACTGTTTTGAGTAGGAGAGAATTCGAGCTGTATTTTGAATTTCCTCTGCCCAAAGAAGAAACTATCAGCGCACTAAGCGACAAAGACATGAGTTTAAACTTTCTTAAACTCAAGTGTAAACTTTTTTTAAACTGTAGGTCAATTAGAAAAAGAGATTTTACAGTGACACCTTAGGCAGTAGATAAATTACGCCATAGCAATGGGGGACAAAGTACCTGAAGCAGTCAGTTGCATCATTTGTGGTTTGCTTCTGCCACAAATAAGTGAGAATAGTATTTGGTACTAAAATCTCTGAAAGAATATTCAAAAGCTTTAAAGCACTCAGAACCACTTCTTTTTATTCGGGTAAGTTTTGGCTTATCTGTTGGTGTTTGCATTGCTTCGGTATGGGAAGAACTGTGTACTGTGTGTCTGGATGCCCAAAGAGTTCATATTCGTCTGGTTTATTGGTGGTTGATTTGGTGGTCAGAACAGAACCGGTTTTAACTGTGCAATGCTGTGATCTCTTTCTCTAGACTTATTGGCCAGTGAGAACATATCTCAACCATGGGAAATATTTTTGCTAACCTCTTCAAAGGCCTCTTTGGCAAAAAAGAAATGCGTATTCTAATGGTTGGTCTGGATGCTGCAGGAAAGACTACTATTTTGTACAAACTTAAACTTGGTGAAATAGTAACTACTATTCCTACTATAGGTAAGATTTTTTTTTTCCTCATTTATATAAACTGCTTGCTTTGAGATTTGAGTCCTGTCGTTTGCAGCAGTATCTCAACTGCCACGTTGTTGATTTAAGTGACTTAGTGCTGCGCCCTGATGTGCCAGTCAGTACCAACATTCGCTGAAGCTGTGTTGTGAAGGCAGCACAGCCAGATCTAAAGGCATGGGAAGAGATTAAATGACTGCTTTTTCACTCACTTCCCTCTCTTCAGTTGGTTGTGGAACAACACTTTATGGGCTGTGGAAGGGCAGTCACCCTAATTTTGTTAAGGATTTGGGGGTGTCAGGTAGTTTAGACTGAAAAATGGAGGGTGGCTTGTCTGAGAACTGGGTGCTCAGAAAAACAGATTCCAGAGAATCAGCGTTTGTCTGCTCTGAGGTCTTGTGCAAGATTCAGCTTATTTTAAACATTAAAACTTAATGTTTTCAGTGATGAAACTATGAGCATGACTTGGAAAATACAATAGTTGGAGGGCCAGCTATGCTTAATTGAGGTTTTGCCACAATTTTTGTTCTAGGTTTCAACGTGGAAACAGTAGAATACAAGAACATTAGCTTCACAGTGTGGGACGTAGGTGGTCAGGATAAGATCAGACCACTCTGGCGCCATTACTTCCAGAATACACAAGGTGAGTCTTCGTGCTTAAATCACAAGTTACCAGAATATAAAAAAGTTGTTTTTTTTTAATGTCCCTACACAGATAGTCTTGACATTTTCTTGGGAAAAATGTTTATTATAACAGGGTGTGTGTGTGTTTGCACGTGGGCTGGGCTGGCTGTGATATTAAGCTGGTGCAGGTTCAAAGAGGGGTGGAAAGAAATCCAGAAACCAGTCGTCCATCTGAATCAGAGTTCAGAATTCTGCTTTTCCTCTGAAAGCATTGCAGCTCCTCTGCCTTTACTCCAAAGTAGAGTCTTTAGTACTTGTCATTTCCTACAAACTTACCGGGCCTGTGAACTGAGGACATGTCACTTCTTCCACTGGTAGGCCTTTATAATGTAAAATATAGATGCATTAGAGTCCTGTCATAGGAGTTTGAGAGTTGCTGCTCCTTGAAAATATGGAGTAGTTACGTAAATCCAACATACAAGTTCCAAAAATTGCAAATGCAAGCAAACTACTCACTTCCTCTAGCTCTCAGCAAGAGCAGACTTTTTCTCTCAGACACAAAATTACCACAGGATAAAAATTGTGCTTTTCCTGCTACATATCGTTTTGCATTACTTTCTCTTCAAAGCTTAGTTCTGACTTCTGGAACTGTGGTATTGCTTGTAAATAACTTCTGGTGTTCGCTGGTTCTGATTGTTTGCTTATTTCTAGGTTTGATTTTTGTGGTTGACAGTAATGACAGAGAACGAGTGAACGAGGCCAGAGAAGAGCTTATGAGAATGTTGGCAGAAGATGAGCTTAGAGATGCCGTTTTATTAGTGTTTGCAAACAAACAGGTATGCGCAAGCAAGATCTTTCTGTAAGAGCTCTTGAAAACCCCCTGCATATTTAGGAGTTGATAGCTGCTGAACTTGATGTGAATGTCTCCAGCATGATAGGTATGCTGTCACTTAGTAAATGTCCATTAATCTCTGGGCTTGTTGTCTTCAACAGAACTTAAATTGCCCTCTTTTCATTTGAAAAGTGCCTCTTCAGAACAGTGTTGGCTAATGAAACTTCCCATATTCTCAGTTTTAGTGAGGAATTCTACCAGTTTGATGTTAGATCGGCTTGGTTCGGGTGTTGTACCCACCTAAGCTTTCTCCAAACAGAAAAGAAGCCCAGAACGCCCAAAACTGCCACTTCCCTAATCCTGCAGTAAGGGCACTTGAGAGCACAGCTTGTGTTGGCGGAAAAAGGGAGTTGACTTTCAATATACTCGCGTTGGACTGTGAGCTGTACTCTTCTAGACCGCAAAGTTAACGGAGACTTTGTTGTCTTTTATTGTTTGTATTTAAAAAAAAAAAAAAAAAAAGCTTGGTAGGTTAAACCCAAACGTTGCAAGTCTTAAATACAACTAAACTTCAGTTACTCAGAAGTTAATAGCATCCTGCTTCATCAGTTGTGCGGGCTCTGAAAGGTAAAGAAGCCCTAAGTCTTTCCCAGTAGCAGGAAAAGTGAATTATAAACAGAAGCGCTGCTGAGTGCTAAGTATGACTTCACGATAAAAGTTTAGCTTGAACTTAAATCATTGAACTGCAGCGGCAGAAAGCATTTCCTCAATGGAAAGTGAATGAAAACAGCCCTTGAATTGTAAGCGGTTTTGGGCCAACGCTGAGTGGCATGATGACTTAATCCAAACATTAGCCACCTAACTTCTGTTTTTTTTTTTCCACAGAAGTAGCCCATAATGCAACCAGCAATGGGTGATCGTGCTTTTAACCTTTGGAGATTTTTGACAGTATAGGGGAAATAGCTTGAATGCAAAAGTAATCTGTTGAGTTTCTCTGAAACAAAAAGCTTGAATACGAAAGTAGTCTACTAAGCTCCTCTGAAAGAGAAACTCTAAAAGCTCATAACTTTTTTTTAATGGGTCTGAAGCTGCTGATTAGAGTTGTTTAGGAAGGCAGGCATTTCTCCTCAGCTGGTAGGAGAGAGAATGACTCTGCTTACTTCCCTCAGGACCTGCCGAACGCGATGAATGCAGCGGAAATCACAGACAAACTTGGACTGCATTCTCTTCGTCACAGGAACTGGTATATCCAGGCGACCTGTGCCACTAGCGGAGACGGTCTCTATGAAGGACTGGACTGGTTGTCCAATCAGCTCCGAAACCAGAAATGAAACCATAAACCTTCCTCTTTCCTCTTTTTCCACCCTCCCTCTTATTTCCTCCTATTCGCCCTTCGCTTTACTCTAATGTGGCAAACTGTGCTACTTTGTGGTATTGAGTGCCGGAAGCTGTTTTCATTTCTTTTGTCACAGTATATATTGCACCATGCTGTAAATGTGGCAAATACAAGCCTGAAAACAGTTAGGTTTCTTATTTAATGTAAATAGTTTTTGTTTCCAATGAGGCAGTTTCTGGTACTCCTATGCAATATTACTCAGCTTTTTTATTGTAAAGAATCAACTCACTGTTTAGTACTTGGAAGGGATTTAAATGGATTAACATAAGGGTTGCCAGCGATCATTGTGCAGTAGAGCTGAATACTATCTCTGTTGGGTTGTGAGATCTGTGAGATCCATTTTGGTGGTTGGTTTTTAACCTGAATTCTGTATTTTTTTAAATAGTCAAGGAAAAGTAAAAACACTTGAACATACGAGTATGTTTGACATAGCTTCTGCTGTTCTAACTCTAATACGGTGACTTTTAATTCTTTTGAAACGGTGAAGCAATGATTGACGCCAAATTAGCTTCATCGGGTTAAAGTACAGATTACAACTGGTAGATCTCTGGTTCTTTGCGTAGCTCATAGTATGTGCTCATATTTGTTCGTACTTGTTAAAAGATTTGTCAGAGCTGGTTTAGGTGAGCTTTCAGACTCATCCTAAACTTCTGACTCTTGGTTCAGGTGAGGTTTATCACTTCCATTGAACTTGAATAATTTCTGGAAGTCACATTTTTAGCCTGGTGTATTTGTCTAAAGTGTTTTGTACTTTTCTTGTGTGTAAACCACTCCAGAAGGCAAACCTTTCCACAGAAAGCACAGCCTGTACTAGTCCTAAGCTCTATAGTCAGAAAGTACTGTACTTAAGTAAAAATTGCCATGAGAAACACCAAACATCTATGTATAGTGTCTAGGAAAAAAAAAAAAAAGCATGAGAGTTTGGAGAGTCATTCCACTCTAGAAGTACTCAATCCCATTTTGGAACAATCCCATATCTGTATATGTGTGAAAACCCTTGGCATCCCTCATACTGCAAGGTTCAGATTTGCCATCAGAAAAAGACCTCTTTACTTTTCTTTTGTATTTTGATAAAACACTGAAGAAGCTGGAGCTGTTAAACTTTAACTTGAGGAACTATCAGAACTGGTTTGTTTAGTGTTGTGGAAACCTTTATTGCTTTCAATACACAATTAGTAATCAACTGTTTTGTATACTTGTTTTCAGTTTTCATTTCGACAAACAAGCACTGTAATTAAAGCTATTAGAATAAAATCTCTTAACTATTTCATGTTTTTTATGCCTTGCTGTTCATTTGATCATCTTGGCAGAATCATAATGAAATACTTGTTGAATAAAAAGTTTCATGAAACTTGCACTGGTATCATGTTTTGTATTATCTTTGTGCAGTACTGTGTGCTTGAATTTTTACTAAAGACTAACACAATGCAAATCAACCAGTGTTTTGGCACATCAGAATTTGCATGAAAACTTCAGCACATCTTTGACATTTTTCATGGTGCCTAGTTGGATTATTGCAGGTGGAGAGCTGGGTACCAGCAGTTGGTAGTCAGCTTCTACTAGAGTCTCTTCACTGCCTCAGAAGCATCTATCAAGCTTCTTCAGTTGTCCCATCATCATCGTTTCCACAACAGATGGTCCTTCCTGCTTTTCCCATTTAAGCAGCTTGTTCACTGAGCCTGTTATTTGGGGAGAAAAAGACCAAGTCTGCCTTCCTAAAAACTTCCTGTGGTGTTTCTTTTTCCCCTTCAGCAGTCCACTGCAGCTCTGGCTTGGGGCCAAAACTGTACTCTTGGCTGATGGTCTTGCCTTGCCTTGGGTCAGCTGCAGCTTCTTGTTACTGATTGTAAAGCTCTAGCTGCTGCACTGCTGATGCTGTGTTTCCTTGAGTTTCAGCTGATTCACCTGTTTCACAGGTTGGAAACCTATAGAATGAAAGGTGTAAAGGAACAGCACTTCCATGTGGGGCCTTAATTTGGATAATTACCAAAGAGGACCTCAACTGTGCCAGTGAGGAGACAGGCGCATGGTTCTCCAGTCCTAGACTGGCCTGGCATCCAGTTTCTCAGATGAGTGAGACACAGCYGAGTGCTGTTGAGGACTTGGGTGCATCTCCTAGCTTCTCACCTGTTCAGTGGACGCTGCACTTTGTCACTCACCACCTTAGACTCTAAAGGTCTAAGGCAGCAGGGCAGTCACTTAACAGGTAGGCACAGACCCTAAACCCAGTCTTTAGTAGAAGGTCTCCCTGGGCCTCACTTCTCTTGTACAGAGGCTTGGTCAGTGGAGTTCTGATTTTCTTCTGCTGGGGATACCACAGTTGCGTGATGAGGCTTCAAGAAGTTACCCAGCAAGGGCTACYTGAGCACAGTGTCTGTTCCTTGCACTCCGTTTTCGAGCTTGTTGCAGAAGCTAAAGGTGAACAGTATGAAGCAAACGCTGTGACGAGGGATTGCAACACTCTCGTAAGGCAGGTTACTCTTTCAAGGCTGTTCATCACACCTTGAATTTCAAGTCCTGAATCTGGATATTTGCACACCTAACTGGGCAGGACATCTACTTCAGCCTGTTCCGGCACGGAAGTGAACTCGAAGCGCCAGCTCTCCCGGTGACGCAACTGTGCGCTGCTGAAATAAGTGGAGCCCCCAGCAAGGTAACACGAGCTGARGATCACCATCTCCCTTCCCTGATCCCCAAAACAAGTGGATGCCCTGCTGCGACTCAGCCCCCCTCCATAGCAGAGAGGCTTCTGGTGAYGTGGGAGTCCCCGAGTGATGACTGTCACGGAGGTGTGTTGGCACAGGGGAGGCAGGCAGGGACCAGGGGCAGCAGATGCTGCTCCCTGCTGCACAGAACTTGCTGTCAGCTCATGCTGCAAGGAGGAAGAGTGGGGGAACGTCCTGATGTTATCTGAGCTCAGCAGCCTGCGAGCAGCCACGCTGGCTGCTCAGGGCAGCACCAGCTCTGCTCTGGTTTGGGCTCGGCCAGGCCCGCGGGGACTTGAGCCACCCCGTCCGTAGAGGCAGGAAGGAGGATGCTCACAGCCAGACATCTGCTCGCTTTGGCAGGGTTGAGCGGAGCGAGGGCTGGGGAAGTTCCTTGCTCCCCATCCAGCTGGGGAAGTGGCCGGGAGGTGACCAGGAGAGGTGGATGGCTGGCTGGTGGCTTATCTCCGAGCCTCACCTCTACCCAAAGCCTCCAGCTCCAAGCTCCACCGTGCTGGGTGATGGGCACGGAGCCATCCCTGTCTCCTCATCTCATGTTCTTGCAATGACAGCGGTGATTTAAAGAGCTTGGGAAAAGCAAAGAGGAAAAGTAGGAGCCTTGGCAGAGGGGGCAAGCAGGGGAGAAAGACCAAGGAGAGGCTGAGGCGGGAAAGGGAGCAAGCTCTGGGAAGAGCTTTGCTCGGATGCACGCGAGCGCGGGGCAGCACGAACGGGGGGGGGCGCGAGCTCCCCGCAAGCACCGCAGGACCAAGAAAAAGCAGCAACAACCCCCTGAAGCAGGAAAAATGGGCACCAAAGACCTGGAGAAACCAGCAGCGGCTGCATCCAGTGCCACCAGCTGCTGTCTGGGAACACGGCTGGGCGAAGGGACGATGACAGCTGGGGACCACGCAGGAGACACGTCCCACCCAACACASCACGCGTGAGCACCGAGTGCAAAAACGGGGATTTTTTTTTTCAGCATCGTGACGTCAGATTTGTATTTTGCAACTAATAATGACCGGTTTAAGGCAAGAAACTGYCCGTCAAGCTCTTCAACAGAAATAACGAGAGCATTAAAAGAAGAGATATTAAAAAAAAAAAAAAAGAGGAATCGTTGCATCCAAGTCCTTTGGAACCGCAGATGGGGGCAGAGAGCGGCGCAGTGTCGCGGCCGCGACCAGCCGTCCAAAACCGCCCGCGACGGCAAAGCGCGGCCCTCAAAGACCTCGGCGGCTGCGTGCGACCGGATCGACGCCGACGCATCGGCGCTCTCCGCCCCGGCCGGCTGCGGGCGAGCGGCGGGGTCCGTCCCCGGCGGATGCACCCGGCAGCCCGCCCCGCGCCGCAGGGCTTTGCCGCGCTCTCCCGCTGCCGCCGACGGCCAGACTCTGCCCGCCGGCGGCTGCCGCCGAGCTGCGACTTTAATTCCTATAACACCTTTAAAAAAAACATGGACTATTTAAGACCTGCGGGGCCGGGCGCCGGGCTCCCCGGCTCCTGCGAGCGGGCGGCGCGGCGGCGACCGGCTGCGGCTCCTCTTCCTGCCGCGGCGGCGTGGCGACGGGTGCCGGCCGCGGCCGTCCCGGCTCCGGCTGCGGCTCCGGCTGGGCGAGCGGCGGCCGCTGCCGGAGGAATCGTCCGCGTCACCGGGTTTCCTCCGCCGGCGCCTGCGGGACGGAGCGGGAGGTGAGCGGGGGGCGGCGGGGGACCGGGACGCCCCATCCCACCCCCCTCCGTCCCATCCCGGCCACCTCGTGTCCCGCTCCGGAGAGGAGGAGGAGGAGGAGGATGAGGACGAGGCGGAGGCGTCTCTCCCACGCCGCTTGTCTTTCTTCTTTTCCTTCTTGTGCTTCTTCTTCTTCTTCTTCTTCTTCTCCTTTTTGGGTTTCTTGACGGTCTCCGAGCTGCGGTGGAGGGGACAGGGGTCACCGGCGTGTCCTCCCCCACCCCCCCGGCCCATTTCCCACGCTCGGACCCGACTGCCGACAGCAGAAATCTCCCCGCCATAATAATAATAATAATAATAAAAAAAATCAAATTTTTTCCCCTCCAATTTCTGCATTTCAAGCATCGGCCCAAAGCCGGGCGGTCGGCAGGGAACGCAACGCCCGCGCGCGCTGGGGACGCCCCACCTTACCCTCGCTCCTCGGCCTTCTCCTCCTTGCGCTGCTTCCTGCCGGAGCCGGCCGCCTCGGGGCTGCCCGGCGCCTTTTGATGCTGCGGGGTCGGAAGCGAGAAAGGAAAACACGGAGCAAGTTGCCCCAAAGCTTCAGTGCATGACAGTGAGGGGGGAAAGGGACTTCCAAAGGGAGTGAGGATTGGGGAAAGGAGGCGGGCGTTAGTCACTGCCGAAGGAAAAGCTTTGTTTCTTCCGGCAGGGAATGAATCCRGCTCTCGGACCTACCGTGAAGACGGAGAGCCCCAACTTGGCCGCCTCCTTGTCCTCCTTGGAGAGCATCAGCCGGCCGGCGGAGCCGCTGGAAGAGGCGGTGGTGGGGAACGGGAAGAGGTGACATCAGGGCGTCTCCAAACCATGGCGGGTGGGACAATGCTCCAACATCTCCCCACGCCCATCACTGTGGCCTCGGTGCACCAAGGGAAGGGAAGGGAAGGGCGCTGGGGACGGGGCACGGCCTCACCTACCTGGAGCTGCCCAGTCCCACCAAGCGGTCCACGTCCGCCCGGCCCCGCTCGGCGCCCTCGCGCTTGCACACCTCGGCCAGGTCCTGCAGGCACCAAAACATGATGTTTTGGGAGGGGGACGGGGATGGGACGGGACATCCACGTTGGGGACGCCGGGCCACCGCGGAGATGGGGGGTGGTGGGGGAGGCTCTCACCTCCTTGCTGAGCCCCGAGGGCCGTCGCCGGACGCTGCCGTAGCCCCTGCGGGAGAGAGCAGAGGAGGCGGCAGGCGGGGAGGTCCTCACCACGCGTCCCACCACCACCGCCACCGCCACGGTGGGGACCCCCCC
>NW_020451127.1:2794742-2796081 GCF_003343035.1 Apteryx rowi
AAAAAAAAAAAACAGACAGAAACACTCGAAACTCCAAAGAAATGGATTCTTTTCCAACTTTGTCTCCCCCAGGCGTGAGGTTGCAGCCTCCGCCCCGGGGCGGGGGGTCGCTGCGCCTCTGCGGAGGTCCTCGAGACGACGACGGCCGCCAGCGGTGCACCTCACTTCTTCCAAAACCTCTTGTACTCGTCCAAGTTAATCTCTTCGAACACTTCCTCCTTCTTGACCTTAAACTTGCTGGGGAACTGCCTCCGCAGCCTGGCTCTCCTCTCAGCCTCGGGCAGCGTGTTGCTGTCTACAGGCAGCTGGGGAGGGAAGAGAAGCAGCAGCGGAGGGTGAGAAGAGCCTGTGACCCGCCGGCTCTCGTCTCCCTAACTAAATCAGTCGTCGCGGCTCCTAGACGAGGACTTCGCCCGTAACCTCACCATGAGGATCTTCTTCGGTTCCTTGTAGCGGATGTGGACGGTAGAGCCGTCGGTTTTCACCAGGAGCATGGGGTACAGCCGGCCGTACACCTGCCTGCGGATGTGGGCGACGGAGGTCCTGTTGGAGTTGCCGTGGGCGGAGGAGGCGTGGAGGTGGCGAGCCAGGGGCAGCCACCTGCGGATGGCATCCTGCCGCAGGGCGCTGCCGGGGAGGCAAGAAGGGGTCAGGCGTGAGGGAGATGGGGGGGCAAAAACGCTGCGCTTGCCGGAAAATGAGCTGCGCTGGGTCGAGCAACGGCGGAAACACACCGTGCAGAGGCATGGGCACGCTCCCACCCTCACCCCCGCGCATCCACGCTCCCCGCCGGCTGCAAGGCCCAGGTGGGGGCCCCGGCCTGGCGGCGGGGGGATGACGCTCACCCCAGCGTCCTGCTCAGTGCCGCCATGCCCGGCCGGTGAGCGCGGTGGAGGGGCTGGGACGCCCGGGGCAGCCCGAGCGGTGCGGCACGGCACAGCACGGCACAGCACGGCACGGCGAGGTCTCTCGGCCGCCGACCTGAGGAACAARATGGTCTGCTGGAGTCAGTCCCAAGGTGGCTCCCCCTCGCCCTGCAGTGGTTCAACCCAAGGCAGCTCCCCCTCTCCCCGCAGTGGTTCAGCCCCAAGGAGGCTCCCCCTCTCCCCACAGTGGTTCAGCCCAAGAAGGCTCCCCCCTCGCCCCACAGTGGTTCAGTCCCAATGCAGCTCCCCCTCGCCCCACAGTGGTTGAACCCCAAGGCGGCTCCCCCTCTCCCCGCAGTGGTTCAGCCCAAGGCGGCTCCCCCCATCAGGGCCCAGCTCCCAAGGTGACACCCCCCGCCGCCATTATGGTTCAGCCCACGGCGGCTCCCCCTGGCTGCACACTGCCGGTGCCC
>NW_020451127.1:2796466-2822041 GCF_003343035.1 Apteryx rowi
GAGGGAGGGGGGCCGGGGCCCTCTGGGGGTCCGGTGCTGAGAGGCACCGAGCTCCGACCGCCCCCGGGGGGGTTTGGGACCCTCCGGGGGTCCGGTGCTGAGGGGCGCCGAGCTCCGACCGCCCCCCTCGGGGGGGCCGGGACCCTCCGGGGGTGCTGAGTCCCTCCGGGGGCCTCATGCTGGGGGAGGGGGTTGAGCTCCAGTCAGTCCTGGGGGTGCTGGTCCCGCCGGGGAGGACGCTGAGCCCCCCGCAAGGGTCCCGTCGCGGTGGGTGCTGAGCTCCGGCCACCCCCGAGGACGCCGCTCCCACGTGCGGGGATGTTGATCCCGTCGCGGAGGTCGCATCCTGGGGGTGCCTGAGCTCCGGCCACCCCCCGAGGACGCCGGTCCCACCTGCGGGGATGCTGATCCCGTCGCGGAGGTCGCCTCCTGGGCGTGCTGAGCTCCGGTCGCCCCTCCGAGCTCCGGGGGGTCCCTCGCGCGTGTCCCTTCCCATGGCTGCGGGGATGGGGCTGGCCCTGACCGAAGACACGCGAGAAGGAGCTACGAGACGGGGGTTGGGGGTTAAGCGCGCTTTAAACATATAAAAATAAAGCTCCGTGGGGCGAAACGCAACGTACGTGCTGTGCTTCTGGGATAAGGTCCCCTGGGAAGTGGAAACTTCCACTTAAACCAGAAGAAAATAAGTGGGTGTCCTACATCCTCGGGGACCTGAACATCTGGAGATGATCGTTTTTAGCTCAGAAATGAGCTAATTCATGGGAACGGTAGCATCTGGACTGTAGGGGGACCTGGACAGCATAACGGCGCCCGTCTGACCTTCGCGGCTACAGAAATTTGTCTGGATGGGTGGAAAGGGTCAGGACTGCTCTCCAACCAGTTGGTTGGTTCACCTGCTCCAGCTTTACCTTTAGGCAAGGTCTTAGACCAACTCCCCGCCTCGTCTGTGACTTGGACCTAAATAATTTCTGCAGTGACCTTGAGCAAACGGTTCTTGTTCTTCCTTTGGCAGCATTGCCCTCTGGAAAGTGAGGAGCGCTCATCAGTGCTGCCGGCGGAGGGGCTTACGTAGCGTTTTTGTTAGCTAATTGCTTCTGGGGAGAGAAACGATTCGTTATTTCTGCCAAGTATGGGTGCTGCGATGCRCTTAGACGGCTGCACGGCGGGATGCTCCGCTCGCGTTTTAATTCCRCTTTTTGAAGAGAGGGAAGGAATTATCATCTGCAAATTAGAGGAGACTCTGGATAGAAATAACCGAAGCAGGAGCTGTTTCGTTGCTGCTGGGCCCTGCTAGGACTGCGTGCGACGGCGCCTTGGTGCTTAATTAGGTCGCCACGTGCATCTCCTTAGGGCGTTAATAGGGCCCGAAGAGCGTTGTTTGTTGCATCCTCGTTACCGCTTGTTTCATGTGCTTAATGAGGCGATGCAATTAAATCAGCTGCAACCAGATGATGACCGTGTCAGCGATAACTTTCTGGTTCCCCAGCTGAATGCGTGCAGATCCGGGGCTGTGTCTGCTCGAGCAGCCGGTGCGACGTGGCTGGCCGAGGGCTGGTCAATGCTTGGCCCGTCCGTAAGTCACTGCCCGCCCATGGGAAGGAGGAGATGTGTTTTTAGGGCCTCCTGCAAACATCAAGAAGCCGAGYGTTTGCCTGCTCTGAGATAACGTTAAACTTTGCCGTGTTCCTACAGCTGGCTGGATGGGGTTTTCGGGTGATACAATCAGCTGTCCCAAAAGTTAGGAAGGTGGGAATTGACAGCTTGTAAAAGAGCCTGCTAAAAATAGGGAATGGGATTATATACCTAATCCACGAGACCTTTCTTGGGGCTCTGGAGAAAATGTCCTTTAATCTTCTTTGCTACTTRTAAGGTGGTTTTACCTTCTCTTTAAAGCCTGTTTGCTAATCAGCATTAGTTTTGTTTAACTCTTGTGATGTCCGTCCTTTGCTTTACTAGTTGTATTGCTGCCTTCCAGTTACAATYGAGGGGAAGTTTAGCAGGCGTAGGCTTAGAAATGTTCCACGCCCTAGTGATAAGCTGAGGTTCCTTTGGAGGCCTAAGGACGTAGGTAGTCTCAGATTTGGACGTACTGTTGTTAGACTSAGCCAGCTGGGAAAGCTAGATGTGTTGAACCTCAAGAAGAAACTGTTGCCTTGAGAGATTTTTGAGTTACACCTCCATACATAATAAAAATATGTGTGTGTGTATACATTACTTATATATATGCATCTAAAATATAACCTACAAACCGTTTTGAGAAAAATGTTCATCGAGAGCCTTAGTTAATTAATTGCCATTCTGGCCCCCTGAAATCACATCCTGCACGTCCCCAAGGAGGAAGCATCTCCCATGTGCTTCTTGTTTGACCACCTAACCTTTCTGTAACCCGGCAGGATCCGTGCGATCGTTCATCCTCAGCATGCCAGACTTGGCCATCTGTAAGTCACAGGGGTGACGCTTCGCCCACCCCCAAAACATGAGGTTCTTCATTAAAAAGCGATGTTTTTTTCTGTTTCCAATCAGCTTCAGTCTGCTATGGTTTTGGTGATGTACGGTGATTAGGCTGGAGCCAAAACCATTTTAGGAGTAACTGCAGCAGAGGTGAGAGACCTTCTGTGTTAGATACAGTGTTTGGAGACCAGCTGCTCTCCTGAAAATGCCAAAATCTGAGCAAAGGGAAAAAACCTGAGCTACTGCTCAGAACAGAAATGTGCCTGTAATGTGGCAGCTGCAAGGGGCAGGTTGAGAGTGTGACACAAGTGCTTCACTTGTGGTTTTTGAAGGCTTCACRCTGCCTCTGGGCAGCGGGCTCGTGCCGTGACTCCGCCGTGGAGAGCTGTGTTACCCTTTCGGCGGCTCAAGAGTACGGGAATGAGGAGGGAGAAGCCCTCGGGCGACTTGCTGAGCGAGCCGTAGACAAGGCCGGAGAAATAGCCCTAGGAGATGGGCTGGTGAGTCAAAAGCAGGAACGAAATATTGTTACGACAAGCGTGCCGTGGTGCGGTGCTTATATTTACCCGCTTCTGCGGGTGCTGGGGCGGCGGCGGAGAGGGTGCTCGCTCCTAGATCTGTGCTGTTCGCATGTAGAGGTGGAGATTAACTCATATGTTCATGCTCCCAGACCATCTTCATCCTTTCTCTCCCACCCTGGGCAGCTGCCCCCAAAATCTCTCGCATCCTCGTCTGAGATTAAACCCGTCTGTGCTGTGGCAGAGCTGAGCAGAGGCCAGGGCTTCGCTGCACCGTGCCAGGTGGTGGGCGCCTGCGAAAAGTAGGTGCTGTGACGGCTCTGAGAGAGCTATTTTTGTCCTGCTCTGACACAGATTCCCAATTTACCAGCCGGGTGTTTGCTGTCTGCCACCCACGCGGAGGGCCCAGCCTCTTCATCTGGCAACGGAAATTGGTTTTTCTGTAAATTACGTCTTGTCTTTTTCCTCTCCACCCTGTTTTGGTCTGCAGAGATCTCCAGCAAAGAGAAGAAGGGGTAGTTTTGAAAGGAGGCGAGAGGAAGCATCTGTAAGTCCTTTGGTTTATTTTTAGCCTGTTTCTTGAAGAAGTGAGGCCTGCGTGATTGCAGTGGGAATCGGTGTGTCTTTTCTCGCCTTAGTAATTCTGTGAAAAAATGTAGGTAAAGGAGAGGCCACGTCTTCCCCCAACCTCCCCACAAGCGCTCCTGCAGATGGAAAAACATCATCAGCTCCACCCTTACTAGACATCAGGGAATCCACATCCTCAGGGCACGGATTCCTAGGAAACCGTGCTTTATTTTTTCACCTGCTGTCGGACCTGCTCCCTTCCCTTTCGCAGCCTGCCACCAGCGGTTGCAAATTGGGACCTTGGGGATGTGCAAGGCGGCTGGCAGGCGTCCGCAGCGTTTAACTCGATGTCTTGTTAGCACCGGAGGTGTGACGTTGCTAATATCCTGATGTAGGAAGGGTGAAGGCTGGGTGTTGGGAGACATCCAGCACCTGCCTCAGCTGGGGAGGGTGTTGGCATCTGGTGAAAAAGGGCGATATGACGTTGAGACCTTTTGACACCAGATATTGAGGGAATGACTGTGGATTTTGGAAGGTTTAGCATGCTTGAGGAGAAAATGAAGACATTTAGAAGTGGAAAAGTAGAGCAATAGATCGTGGTTAGCCAGGCTAGGTGCCCGCCAGGGACTTGAGAGACCAGAGTTCAGGTCACTGCTGTGCTGCATCCAGACCTGGTGTCTGACTCCAGGTGTTCCTGGCCACCGGGCACCAGGTTTGGCTCTTCTGGGGTAATGTGGGCTCAGTGTCTTGTGGTAGGGCAGAGCTGTGGTCCATGAACGGCCAGGTGGGCCGAAAGGGCTGACACCAAGGATCTTGAATCCAGTATTGTTCTAGTGTTGAAATATTTTAGTCAAAGTGGGAGAGCTCCATCCGGAGGGATGGAGAGGCGTACACCCTGGAGCGTGCCACCACAGAGGTATTAGAACATGCTGTTTGAAGGCTTGGGTTCACATCTGTTGGGAGAGAAGGAGAAGGAATTTGTTCTGCCACCTTCAGTGTGGGTAAGTGTCTCAATCTTTGACTTGACGTGAAGCTGGAGGCAAGAGCCATGCAAACTCAAGTCCAAAAGAACGCTTTTTAGAGAAGGTGGCTAAAAACAGGTTGAGTGTCTTTCTAGAAGAGTTGTCTTAACCAAACACCAATGTTGGGTGTAATGTGAGTGTAGTAGCTATCTGGCTTGGGTTTTATACCGAATGCACATCGATGTGATTTAAGAGCCCCATCCATACAGACATGCTACGTTTGAGCAGAAGATGGACTAGAGACCTCCYGCGATCCCTTCCAACCTGAATTACCCTGTGGTTTCACCTGGGGAGGTACCAGGGCGGCACACGCTGGCCTTCATCAGCGTGTGAATGGCGTTTGCAGCTTTACCAGTCAGAAGAACAGGGAGTTGGGAGGAAACCACCGGAGAAGATGATTAAAGATCAGCAGACGGTTTTCATTGGCCATCTTAAAATGGAGACTCCGTAATTAAGGCTTTACGCGGCTCGCAAATAGCCCAGCTTTCTGCCCGCTCGCTCGTATTATCAGCCTGTCGCTGCTACGAAGAGCTGGACTTTATATCTTGGTTGGAAGGGTATAAAAGCAAAAGGTAAGAATTTGTTGGAAGTCTGCTGCTCCCAGCCAGCGCTCTCCGGTACCCTCGCCTCTTCCACTACTTCCTTCCCAATGTGCTTTGAGTTGAGTGATGTGATCGTAACTGATTTGGGCTGATTTGAATTCCCCTTTTCCTATCACTGCTTCTTGCTAAAGGGTCAAAGAAATTTTGGGGAAGGAGAGGGAGGAAAACTCTTCTTCCTCTGGCAGTGATCCAGTCATCCTGTCAAGGGCGAAGGGAAGGATAACACAGGTCCRTAAAGGGCTCCCTGGAGGCTTGTTCAACCTTGATGCATTTCTCAGATGATGGAACCAGATCCGGCATTGTGGTAGTACACATATGATGGGACCAATCCTCTGAGGTCCCTGGAGAACGGATGATCCAGCTCGCTGGAGCTGCAGCACCTGAAGGACACCAACGGCAAAAAAAGACAGTTCTCCTTTTGGGTAGTGATTGAACTTGGGAGTTTTTACGCCGATATCCRTGTTAGCTGCTGCTAGAGTCTGCACAGACGAGACTTCATATATTAACGTGCTCTTCTTTAGTACGTGCTTGAATAAGTTCTGATCAGACACATAAAGCATCTGTAGGGAATGGAGGGAAAACTCAAATAATTTGCTAGCTTTAGTGCTGCCTCACAGGCGTCGGCGAGACCGCGGAGCTGTGCAGAAGGGATTTAGGGATAAGGAAGTATCCCACTCATGCCGGCTGAGGTCAGGTAGACGGCGTGGCTGGATTAGCCTGCCGTGCGACCCGTGGCTGCCACTGCTTTGGTAAGAGACTGCAGATGGCTTAAGGCTGTTTAAAATGRTTTGTAAGGTCAGGGTCACATTTCTATGATCTAATTTAAAATGGGGAGGCGTTATACTGTCTGTCTTCTGAACGCTCCTGGGTCAAGACCCCGCTGATGAGGTTAAAATAACACATATCAAGGGGCTTTACTGCTTGCAGAAAGATGGTTGKTTTTTTTTAATAGGAAACTAGACCTGTTTGATTTGTGTCACCTCTTTTTTAAAAGCTGCTGAATTGTTGATGGATGACTGACCCCRGCCATATTCTCTGCACTGAAATACAGGGTTTTCTTCTTTATTCACATGTTAATCATTAACCTTCCTTCCTCCCCAGAGAGGCAAGCACAGGAAAATGTCCATTCTTTTCTTTCTGGGTGAAGAAGCAGCTGCAGAAAGGTCCACGTGACCTGAGGCTGCCTTTCTCCGGGATTAGGACCCTTCTTGCCTGCAACAAGAGACCTCAAGCTGGCGTTAGCGTGGTGAAGCGTGGCCGTGGCCAGCTGGTATTTGTTTCCCAAATCACACCCTTGTTCAGCCTGTCGTTTGCAAGGCTTTTGAGGTTTATTTCCCTTTTACTGTACATCTAAAACAGTCCTTTTCCCTTTGACAGACAACAGTAAGGTCTGCTGTGAGCCTTTTCAGAGCATGCGAGTTGGAAGAGTGGAAACTGTAAGACGAGTCTGTACAACAGACTGGCCCTTGGAGAGGGAAGCGGCTGTGCCATTCGCAGTGGCMACTGGAGTCCAGTTTCCTCTTTCTTCGGGTTATGTGATGCGAGTTTAACTTCAGTCCCTCGAGGACAAGTGCTCATACTGCAGTGATACTCGTCCTTTAATTGTACGAGCCGAAGCTCGTGGTGGGGCAGCTGCCAATGACTGTGGGACCTAGATGCAGAACTTGCCCTTCCCAAGGATGGGTCCCTCAGGTGAGGACTGGGGCCAGGAGCAAAGCAGGGTGAAGCTGTCCTGCTCGTGGCCTCTGGTATCTGCTTTCCAAAATGAGATCTGACTCCTCAGGGCTCCTAGTCCGGCTCTTTCTCAGCAGTACAGAGGTGGCAGCTGCCACGGTCTGCAGAGAGTTTGCTAATTTAATAGCTCTTGGAATTTCTCTGGTATTTTCCGCGCTCCCCGGTTACTCCCCATCGGCTCTAACTTGTGGATTTTGATGAATTCTGATTTGCCTGCAGAAACTTGTATCTGAAGGTAAAGGATAGACACTTCTGTGGGCACAAGGCACCCCTGGAAATCCATAGCTGTGTTTTCTTGTGGGCTGTCTCTTGTTCTAACCGGATTTGTATTTTTCCTGTCTCTCTAGCCATGCAGGGGCCGAGGCCGGTGGTTCTGAGTGGCCCGTCAGGCGCAGGAAAGAGCACTTTGTTAAAGAAATTGTTTAAAGATTACAAGAACGTCTTCGGCTTCAGTGTCTCCCGTGAGTATCTGCGTGTCATTGGTGAAGGGGAGCGCAGGAGGTTGAGGTTGGTAGCCCAGAACCTGATTCGGTAGCAGTATTTGTGCCCTGGATAATCTGCTTCTCTGGCTTATCTGTATCCTAGTCTGCCTGTGGGCTCTTTGGGATGTCTAAATAAGTCAGGCCTTTTTTTAAGACTAGTATTAAGAGGCAACTCCAGGATTTGCCTGGAATGGCACCTTTCAAGGTCTCTGACTCGCCACCTCTCTGAACACAGCTCAAAATGGTGATGAGATTTTTCCGAGTGATTCCTCACTTGGAAAGTAACCAAATCCCAGAGAAGACTCTCTTCAAAAGCCGAGTCTTTCCACCTGCCTGTGGGTGCTGATGAGGATTTTGTTTGCAGGATAGCTCGGGCTCTGGTTAGCATGGTCTCTGATTTAAAATACACATTTTGTTTTGCTCCTTGACCCGACAGCCAGATGGATCTTACAGTTCATCCCATCGCCTACTCACATTCTTGTTCCTGCCACTGCTCTACTGGTTCGTTGACTTTACTTTCTACTTTGATCGCTGAGTGCTGGCCAAGGGTCCTGTTTTTCTACCTGAAATATTTTCTTTTAATATGAAAATAGCCCCCATCTGGCTGACTTGGTCCACTCGCGCCTGCTGCCTTTGCCCAAATGAGGCAGGTTCAGGCTGGTGGGCGAGGGCAGATTCCCCATCCCTGGCAGGTCATGGGAGAGGGGCATGTTCGTGGTGGACTTCAAGCACAGGTTGAGGGATTTGTACGACGGCCACCAGAACTGCCCGGTTTCCAGTGCAGGTTACGTGCTCGTCTCTGCCAGTCAGCTCGTTTTCATTAGCAGAACTCTTTTAAAACGCTCTTCCCTTCCTGCTGACTTTTATAAAATAGCGTGAAGCTCTCTGTGATGTGTTTAAAGAGGTGGTGGGGTGTTAATGACGCATCAGGGTCACCAGGGTTACTGTGCAAACTGTTTTCTCAATAGTAAGTGTAGGAAACTTTTCTGGAGCAGCTCTCCCGTTGCAAAACTAATTTGTTGCCTTTTCTGTGACTGGCAACTTGAGGGTTACCATCAGAGTTTGGGCTGCATTCTCAGCTTATTCACTTGATTTTTCCCTGGGACTCTGGAAGGTGTTTTTAAGTATTTTATCACGATTTTTACTGTCCTAATGCTTTGGATACTGCAAGTGAAATCCTCGCACCGAGATCTGTGAGGTCCAGATTCATTCCACTATGAAAAAGCACATACTGAAATGTGGAAAATTTTAAAGTTACTGGAGACTCAAAAGCCTTAAAAATGTCTTTCCTTTTTTCATGTTTCATCCAATGCTTTTAATTCAACTGAACCTCTTAATGAAGAGCTCACCCCAAACTAAATCTTGTTGCTTCCACAAGGCAGCTTTTTGCTATATATTTTTTCCTAAATCTCCATAGACCACTTAGACCTTGGCAATTAGTGCTTTATAAAAACTAAGAGGTGATGAGAGCCTTGTTGCATTAGGTTAATTCCCACCAATCCTAAAGAAAACAATGAGTGTTGCCTTCCGTGCGGACCATCAGATCTTTTTTGGTTTGCAGATCGTATGCCTAAAATAACACAAGTCTGAATGACTTCCAAAAGGCTTCATGGAATGTCTGATTTATTCAACTGCTTCACCTAGGAGTTTGCCCCTTATTCATTAAATCTGGCTATTTTAAGCACCTAAGTAGGTGCTGCGTGATCTTTCAAAATGAAGATAACTTATTAAAGTAGGGCACTGCTAATTCCCCTGAACCGAGATGGACATCGGAATAATGTGTCTAGGATTACACAGGGAAGCTTGTAGCAGAGCAGAAAACTAAGCCTAGCCTGTTAGGTCCCAAACTGGCCCCTCTCAATTGATTGTTTTCAGATTATCTAGAAATCAAAGGTGTGAATCATGCATGTTGTTGTGTTTTACACTAGTTGATTCCAGAAGCTTTGATCATTTTGAAAGAGGATCAGCCTCCTATGTGAATGGGTTAATCTGCGTGTGGTTTTTATTTCTCTGATGCTATTACTTCCTTTATTTACAAAATTCACAAGGCCGTCTTTTGCTTACAGATACCACGAGGAAGCCAAGACCTGGAGAAGTAAACGGCAAAGGTCAGTGCGTTGCAGTTGGGCCCGTCTCATCAGACGCGACAAATTATAGCTCTGAAAATTTAAGTTTTTATGAGAGAACTGCATGAATGCCCATTTACAGAGACAACAGTCCTACATCTGTGTTTATAGGGGGTATTTCCTTCAGGCAGGAGGCACAGGCATTCAGTAATGATATATTTGAGTTTTATATATATACACCTTTTTTCTTGATCTCAATGGCCATGAGACCATAACTGCTTACTGCTGCTCTGCAGCGTGTGCCGTGCAATAGAGAGAAGATACGAAGAGGGATGGATTTGGCAGAACAGAACCAGAATTTAATGAAGTAGTGAAACGTTAACAGAAGCTGAGCATGTGCTTCCAGTTTTCTTTTTTAGATACCTTCTCTGTGACACATTGACCAGGGTTTTCAAAGTGGGGCTCTCAATTTAAGCTCTCCCGTCCATACCTGAGCTTTGAATGGTTTGGTTTGGTGCCAAGGAACTCTGGTTAGATACACCAAACGTATGGTTCTTTGGGAGACGCAGCTGCTTAATGAGATGCCTTTATCTGCCTTAATAGCCTGTGTGCAGCTGGCTTGCCACTTTTCTTTATTCTGGTCGGTTTGCATGTTTCAGAAAGAAACAAATGAGGTTGGCACTTAATTTCTGAAGGCAATGTTCACTACAGAGCGAGAGGAAGAAATTTGAACCAAAGATAGGGAAACGTTTCTTTTTTATTCATTTGTTTTGATGTTCCCTTTTATCTCCCCCTCTCTCTAGTCTTAATCATAACTGCTTTCAAATAAAGAGTTTTGCTGTAATGTATTCCAAGCTTTGGAGGGTTCCCACCCCACCAGAAAGGGGAAAGGGTGTGAAAAAGGGTGCACAGCAGCATATCTGGCCACATGGAAAGATGCACAGGGGTTCCCAAATGCTTTAAGGGGTGGAGAGGGGATGCTGTACATGGTAATTAGAAGGTAGGTATCTGCGGTCTGCCAGGCTTGTCCAGGGCAGGCTGTTAGGCGCTTCTCCCCTAAGCCCTCGCCTGTGCCATCTTGGCCATGCACTTTACCTTCAAAGCTGTTAATTTCTGGGTGTTTTTCCTGTTTGCCGTATACAGATTACCACTTTGTGACCAGAGAGGAAATGCAGAAAGAAATTGATGCCGGTGAATTCATTGAGCATGCGGAGTTCTCCGGAAATATGTACGGGACGAGGTACGCAACTCGGACGCTGTCGCCACTGAATCCAGTGGGTGAGAGGAGCTGAGATTATGATGGAGGAAGAAATATTTTAACTTAGTGACACTGTTTTCCCCCAAATGCATAGATTCTTGCCTTAAGCTAAGCCTTTCATTTGGGTAGCAGGGACCTGTCAGCTATATTTGGTCATTATTAAGACAGCAAAATTAACTCTTACAAAGAGCTAACTCATTATGATTAATTCTTCATTGCAACATGAGATTCCCTATTGCCTCTAGTGTTTGAGGGCTGCTGAAGGAGTTTGTATACTTAACGCTTTTCTTGCACAGGGGTGATTTTTGCAGACTATTTGCACTCGTTAATAGCTTCCAAGTGCTCTGCAGAGGCTAGTGGGCAAGGTGGACGCTTATTCTCCATTATCCCTGTGTTAACTTGCGGTCTGAATATGATAAATTCAGGAGCGGGTGCTATTGCACGTGTATTGGCTGTGGTAAAACAAGTACGCATGCTTATCTGGAAAAGTAACTGCTTACAAATAGGTGTATTGCCTGGCACCCTTGACCAGGGTTAAAGAGTTGGGTGGGTTTTAAAATAGCATTGCTCTGGGCATTGGAGCTGGTGATCAATAAAACATTTAGCTGCAATGTTAATTAGAAGTCAAATACCTTACATAATTATTGTTAGAAAAGTGTGGCGCTATGGTACAGGACCTGTTAAGGAGGAAAGTTAAGTAAGTTCTAAGATATTTAATCTTTTAAATTAGAGAAAGTTGCCTGAAATGCTTGCATTTCTTAAAGGGCTGAATGTGCTTTTGGGGGATTTTTTTTGGAGACAGCAAATTTGGCTAACTTTCCTCTTCTGAGGTTAGATTCTCTGTGAGGTGTCTCTGCATAAAGCTCCCAAACTGATCGTGCCGTAGGTGCACGTCTGTAAAGGAAAGGTCGGTGACTTCTATCACAGTAACGTCGGTGTTTTAATGTGACACGCGCAGGCATCACTGCTTTTGCTGCAGCTGAGGWCAGTGTCCCGGGGACTGGCCGACATGCTTCCAGTGTCACTGCTCGCCTCTCGGTTTATCTCAAATGCTCGGCACCAAGGAGGAGCCAGGTGCAAGCTCCTTAATCCCTGGGTTCACCCTGCGGAGGATGCGCTTGCTTCCCATCACATGCTCTGCTTAATCCAGACAGCCGCAGTGCGCAGGAGATGGCAGCTCCCTGATGTCTGATACCGGTTGGGTTGGTCGTGGTGCCTTTTCCTCACGGTGGGTGCTGACAAGGCATCTCTCCTCTCGCCAGCTGATTTCGATGGGATTTTTCACGAACTGGCTATTTTAAGTCGTATTTTTTCCATCAAATTTGGGTGAGATCGGCTAATGGAGTCCATTATTAGGAGGAACAGGACACGTGGACAGTACAACTGCACGTGCGTCAGAAAGGCTGCCGGGAAGACCAGAGGGTGCAGGTTTTGCTGACCTTCCTCAGGGCAGACGGGGCTCGAGGAGCCTGCGTTTTTTGTGCATCTTTAAAAACTCGAACAGGAAGGGAGAGGTAGCGCCGGGGAAGCAGCGACAGCAGGGCTTCCTTTTGCCTCCTGGGAGCGCACGGGTGGTTTCGGTGGTTGCACGCTGATCTCATGCTAGCTGCCTTGAACCGTCATCCTGGCCTAGAAAACCTCTGCGGCTCTGTGCGGTGAGACAGGATGCTTGGGGATGATGTTGCTGCAGGTGTTACGCTTGAAATGAGATCAAACYGGGAGCCTTACTGTGGTTTCTGATTGCCTTGTAGTGTTTTCCTGTGGTTGCCCAGACCGAGAGAAGCCTCTAGCTGAATTTCTGCCCCGATTATATAAACCTGGTTAGTGAAACAAAGCTCGGAGCTGAGGCAGGCAAGGATTTTTCCCTTCCTGCTATAACCTCACATCGCCTCCGTACATTATCTGCTTGCTGCTTTCCCCGCTGCATGGCGTGCGTGTCAGTGACGGAGAGAAGCGTGTGCCCCGTTAACGGTGGTAGGTTATATAAACCTAAAAAGATTAAATCTTGGTAGATAAAATGCCCTAATCGCTGCAGATACAAATAATATGCTTGGCTTTGGTTTTGAAGTGCTTTTCTCCCCGGCCTTCGCTTTTGTCTCTGGTCACACGGCCCCCTAGCCTGCAGGTCCATGCTGCCTCTGCTCTGGGCTTGGGGTGGGGAGAGTTCAGGGTGGGAGAAAGAGGCTGGAATTAACTCAGATCGACTCAGCAATAAATGTAAATTTTCAAGCAAAATAAATATTGAAACCATGCAAGCGAAGATTTTCTATTTAAGTGCCTGAGGATGTCTCATAATCAGAGCTGTTTGATAAGATGGAGGAGAGGGTCCCTTACGCTMAGCAGAAAAGTTGAAGCTTTCACCAATGCTTTGCGCTTCCTAAATCCCACCAGCTATTAATAACTAAAAATGGTTGCTTATTTTAAGAGCCCTGAAAGGTCCATGTCTTTGGGATAGTGCCGAGCCCTTTTCACCAAAATCAGGACTTATTTGAAGCTGCCTTTAATTAGGGGCTGAAATCTGAGTGCGGGAGTGGGGCACAGAGAGCTCTTGGCTCTTTGTGGATTGATTGTAGCAGGAGTTGGTTGATACCTGGTGATACCTGATGAAGCTTGTGGCTTTTTCGAGGAGAAACAAGCCAGTTTGGGGAGTTTTTTGTGGATTTGTGGTAGATGATGCTCAGATCTGGGCTCTTATTGCTGCCCTTCTGGGCAAGGTGGTAAATCTCTGGTTGTACATAGCACAGCGATGGTCTCACAGCATCACTCCAGCTTCCTCCTGCTGATTGGGGTTTAAGTGACCTGTGCTGTGGGATCCCAATGCCAGGAAGACAGCTTTTAGCCGTCCCCTTGTTTCTGCGTGACCCCAKCACCACGGCATCTCTGCAGTCGCTAGTCCTTGCCCATTCGCAGTGTGCTTGGGGCCCCCTGGGAGGGCCTGCACCAGCTTCGGGATCTCGAGGCTGCCTGGCTGCTGGATCGCTTTTTCCCACCGTTGGTGTGTAAAGAGCTGTCGCCGGTGTGTTTGTGACCTGACCTGGGTGAGGGGTTCACAGACCTGGCACCACACCAGCTCAGTGCTGCAGAGCTGTTCAAATCCGCTCTCCTATTCTGTTTGCTCAAGGTCTCCAGCTCTTCCTCTTCTCAGTGTTACCCCTGTTCTACCCCTTCCCTCAGGTTGGGGCTCTGGCTGCTCCGTTGCTCAGCTCTTCTTCTTGGGGCTTTTCTGAGCTTGCAGGTTCCACGAAGTCCTTACAGCTTTCCCCAGCTCCTCTCCGTATCCCTCCGAGACATGTTCTGCTCACGCCGCCTCCATCCTTTCCGACTGCATTTGCAGAATGCTGTAGTGAAGCTGCAAGGTCGGTGGATGCCAGACTCTCCGTCTGTGTTGTTGCGTCTTGCTCTTCTCCCACCCCACGAAGAGCAGCGCCTTGGCTGCATGGCACCCATGGGTGCTTCCCCTCTATGTTGGCAAAGGCCTTGCCTTCTCCTGCCAGCTCCAGTCCAGGGTGCTGCTCAGCTAGGGAGCAGCGCTGGAAAGAGCTGAGGGTTTGGCTTGGGGTTGGGGCGAGAGATGGCTGTGGCAGTTCTGAATCCTGCGACTCTCCTCTCCTGGGACGCTGGAGGACATGGCAACACTCGTTTAAGGGAGTCTGTTCTCAGCACATCACTGTGGAAGGCCCTTTCCATCGGCAGGCTAATCCTGCTGGTGCACGTTGGGCGCAGAGATGCTGCGAAAGGTCCAAAGAGGTGCCCTGGGTAAAGGCAGAGAATCCAGATAGTTCAAGGCTAGCTCTAGAGCAGCATTTTCTCTTAAACTCTGCTGCCACTGCGTGGCCTCCTGATTTAGGTCACTCAGAACCTGCAGCAGATCTCCAAGCTCCTCGCAGGCCTTCTCTCCTCACCGTCCATTGTGCTGCAGGGCCTGTCGTGAAGGAGGACTTTGGCCCGGCATGGTGCAAACACAGACTGGAGAGTCCCCTAGCAGGGCTGATACCCACTGGCCRTGCCGGGTACCTTCTCTTGGTGCACCGGAAGAGGGTTGGAGTTGCTGCTTTTCAAGGGAGCGTTGTAGGTATTTGGGGAAAAGCGCAACGCGTGTTATATACAGCCCGTGCTGGGGAAGAGAAACAACCGTCTTTACAGATGTACGAGAGCCATCACTTAAAAAATGTTTTCTTAATCGTGCATCCTGCAAAAGTGGCAGGAGCATTGAAGCATCCTTCAGGAGAGCGTATGAGTATGGAAATTGGTGGACCTCTAAGGAAGGGTTTGAGTGTTTTTGCTCTTTGAGGTTGCTGCTGTAGTTGGTGAAGGCAGGATCTCTGTGGACCGCGTCYGAGCCACGCTGCACATGGGATAGTTGCGTGTTATCTGTTTCCACAACCTTCCTTCCTTAAGGTTTTGCCACTCTTTCTAGCAGCAGGCAGCCCTGCTGCCAGCCCCTCTGTTCTTTCCCAGAGACCCAGAGGACCCTCAAGGAGMGAGAAACCACCGTTAGCCTGAGTGGAGCAAATTTCCTCTTCCCTCCTGCAGCAATGAAGGTGCTTGGAAGCCCCATGAGGCAAAAGGCCCACTGCTGGGGGACATCARACTCGCTCTGCTGTGGCTGGATGCTCTGTCCCTTCTCCTGCTTGGTCTGGGGAATAACCGGCTCCCTCTCTGCCTGTCCCCAGTAAAGGTGCGGTGCAGGCCATTCAGGCCCAGAACCAGATCTGCGTCCTTGACATCGACATCCAAGGCGTGAAGAACATCAAGAGGACAGACCTGAACCCCATCTACATCTCCGTGCAGCCTCCGTCCATAGATGTCTTGGTGAGCGGCTGCCTTCCTTTGCTGTTAGGCAGTTAGAGGTAATCGGCGTTTTGGTCTGAAGCGATGAGGGTTCCCCCCTCGTTGTTTAATGTATATATTTTTAAGGGCTGCAGAACAGGTGGGGGCTCAGTTCTGAGCACACTTGTTACCTCTGCTCGGTGTCTGCCCCATCTACAACTGCAGCCCTTGGCTCCCAGTAAAGCACCTTTCAGTGCCGTGCTTCTTGGATCTTCCCCGTACAGTCTCTTTCCACACCTTGGAGTGCARTCGCCTCTGTCCGGGTGGCAGCTCCGTTAGAGCACGGCCGGCCTTTAAAGTGCTTTACAAAAACATTAGCTGTCCTTTGTAAAGATAAGGCGATTACGTGGCCCCGTATTATAATGATCACGTGTACACAGCGCCTTTGGGAGAAGTGAAATCTCTGCCCAGCTTCAGAGGGGGACGTGGTCCTGGAGATGTGACTTGCTGAAGCCATGCGGCAAGTACGTGGCAGAGACTGAGCCCGCGGCTCCCRGATCCCAGCCGGGGGCCTGGCTTTGCCCTGTTGCTCTCAGCAGATCAGGCAATCTGCGTTTCTTACTGAGTTTGTGCGGGAGGATGCTAGAGTGGAAAGAGATACTGAAAACCCGATGTCCTGAGCCCAAACCCAGCTTGAACGCTGATTCGCTCTGTGACCGTGAACGTGTCCCCTTGCCCTTTGCAGGATGTCATTTCGCATGCCGTGGTGGCTGATGTTGGCCAACGGCTCCTGTGCGGGGGGCAGAGGGCTGTGGCTTTTAAGCTGATGGGGTGGCTGGTGTTTTCTGCACTCGGAATTTGGAACGCACATTTCTTTAATGTATTTGTCATTGGGTTTAGGAAAAAAGACTACGTGACCGACGGACTGAGACGGAAGAAGGCTTACGGAAGCGTTTGACTGCAGCCTGCGTAGATTTAGAACTTAGTAAGTCCAGCGGCCTTGGAGAGATGCGGCTAGGGAGAGGGGGGACGTTGGTGGTTTAGGTGTCGTTTTCTACRTGAAGGTCTGAGCTCTCCTCTCTGAGGAGCGCTGGCAGGGGTTGCGCGTTGGCTAGGCTTGATCTAAGCATGATACTGCATCGTTTCCCATTGCAATTCCCAGCGGACGCTTGGCAGAGCAGCACATTAGCAATAGTTGAAATAACAGTACTAAAATGCCACAGGAACTCAAGTCTTGCGTGAGAGAGAGCGCAGGGAAGAAACGTGTTCCCCTCTAACTCCTCTGTCCTCTTTTCCTTCCCTAGGTAAAGAGCCTGGCCTGTTTGACTTGGTCATTATTAATGATGATCTAGAAAAAGCCTATTCCGAATTGAAGGAAGTGCTCCGGGAGGTGAGTCCTTCAGGACTTTTCTGCCTACCTTGCTCCCTGCGTAAGCCCGACCGCTAGGCTGAGCAGGGCAGGGTCTGTTTGTAAACGGCCGCAGAAATGCAACCACATGCCCGCACTTGATCCAGATCCAGTTTGAATTGCCAGGTGATCCGGTTGTGACCTCGTATGAGTGATCATGGATCAGAGGCCTAAGAGTGGGGAACGGATCCAGTACGATACTGGATTAGGGGCAGTATAAGCACGTGCCACTGGWCAGTGCTGGAGGATTGTGCAATTTTTGAAGTGTCTCTAAGGCAAACCTAGCTGTGTCCCTAAAGGCTCATGCACAGACTGGGCTTGGTGCGGTGGTACTCTGGTTTGTGCTGTGGTAATCATTCGTGGTCTTCAGACCTGTGAAACTAGGCATTGCTCCCTGAGAGTGATTGGCGCTCACTTATTTCCCTGATCTCCTTGCAGGAAATCAAGAAGGCCCAAGAATCCAAGAAGTCCTGAGCTGAACCTGCTTGGACGTTTTAACTTTGCACATCATTCCTGAAGCGCGTCACAGTATTTTATTCCAAGAGACATTCTCTCTAGCCTGATCCCCTTTCGAAGTTATTCTAGAACGTTTCTATTAAAACAAAAGAAAACGAAACCCGGTCACGCTTGTGTTTGTGTTGACCAAGCGCTCGGCGTGTGCTTTCCCGGGTTTGTATCTCAGGTGGATGGTTTGGAAGCAACTGCGCTGCCTCTGCTTCGTCTTCATTCTCCCTCCGGTTCTCGCTTCCTTTTGCGGGTTTGGCTACAGCTTCTCCAGGCATTTTTGATCGTCTCCCATCCTCGGGCTCTGTGGTTATTTTCTGTGTCGCTRTTGCATGGCGGTACGTCAGCACAGCTCGGCCGCTCTAACTGCAGCCCTGGTGAACAGGGGGGTTTGCTTAAAACGCTGAGATTTCAGATGCAGGTAGATTTTTTTTTGGATACTCCTATACCTACAATTTGGAGGAGAGAGTATTTCCTTTCCAAGCGGTGCAGCTTTTTGCAGGGATCCTAAGAGGGATCTGTTTGATTTAGCTGCTGTCCCTCGCACTGGTCTCTGGCTGAGACGTGGGAGCATTTTGCCTGACTGGTGTTTGGAGGATGACTTGCACTTAGCTTCCCTGGCTTTCTTCAGCCTTAACCCCGATGCCTTCATATCCTGAGCCCTTCAGTCCCTCCAGCGGGTTGTATCCTGAGCCTTGGTTACTCACCGACCTAGGATGCTTAAAACATCCGTCAGTCCCAAGTGTGGGAGAGAGACGAGCAATGTCTCATCTGGTATCTTCTGCGCTCGCAGGTGGATTAACCTGTTTCTGAGCTGTAGGGAAGCAACAGTTGCTGCCAGCGTGCGTGCTGTGTAGCTGCTGTGTCCTTGAGAAGTTCACAGGCTCAGTTGTCCCAGAGCATGTTGCTCTGGAGGGTGGAGGTGGTTTGGGTTTGCGTGATCCTCTAGAAATGGCGAATCCTGCCGAGCTGGATCCCACAGGCAGTCGCTTCCACCTGTCCCCCTCCAAACTGAACCCAAGTGGAGCTTGCATCATGCAGACCCCATGGAGTGCCCAACGGTGCCCCTTTTCCCACTGAAAGCACGTCTTACCAGGACAGCGTAGTACCTTATACTCATTTCTCTTGGGTTTTATTCACTTCATAATCCCTCTCTCCAGTTTACCCAGCTGCAGATCTCGGTTCGGATCACCTCCCAGTTTACTAAACTCCATCCTCCACACAGCTATGGACAACAGCAGAGGAGAACCAGACCTTGGTCAAGTGATGGACCGTGGTTTTCCGAACCGGGCGTTTCAGCTGGCTTTTGAGGGACACGTCTGCAATGTAGAAACATCCCCTCTAGATGGCGRAAACGGCAGCAGGAAAACGCGCGGGGACTGAGCTACGAAACAGAAAAACGCGGAGGTGCCCGTCACGCGCTCGCCTCAGTCCAGTGGTCTCCGGGCAGCGAGCGAGCGGGACTTGCTGAGCTGTTGCCAGATGGAAATGCGCAGAAGGTACGTGCTCAGCTGTCCTGCAAACGCCGTGCTTGCACGCTTCCCCTGGGCTCCCAGAACGGCGCGACTCCCGGCCCTGGATCTAGCCCTCTGGTGTCCCTCCAGGACTGGTAAGTGCTACCCGAGAACGGGCAGGGACAGCTCTGTAGCGTTATAGCAACACGGTGCAGCAGCTCCGGAAGAGAGCGCTGCCAACGCTGGAAAAAAGGTCATTTAGATCACCACGAACACCGCGTTCAGGTCTTAACCCCTGCTCCCCGCTACCCTGTTGATCATGGATATGGAAATCCAAAATAACCCGGCCTGTATCGGGTGACCTGCTTTTAGGGGCTGCTCCTGTGCCTGACGGAGCGCGGCAGCGAACGCCTCCCTGCCTCATGCTAACGCAAGGTGTCAGGACGGCGATGCGTGAAGGAAGCACCGGGAGGGGCTCGCTTGATCCGCGCAGATCGCCGGGCCGATGACGCAGCTTTGCTCGCTCGAGCGAAGCAGCCCCAGCTGCCGGAGCCTGGGCGATGCGTTCAGCACCGCAGGATTTTTGAGCGCACTCTTTGCAGGCTCTAAGCTCCCGTTCGGGCAGGCGGACAACACGGGGCGTCCTCTCCAGGAGCAAAGCGATGCTTGTGCTGTTTTCTCCTTGTCCTCATCACCCGCTGCCAAGAGACGCAGGGGGACGAGTGAGCAGCAGGAAGAGGGGTCAGAGGGTTTGGGTGCTTGGACGACTGTTTGGGGGAACATCCACGGAGAGAGGATCTGAGAAGGAAGTGTCAAAGAGGGGTGGCGGAGGCGGTGAGTTTTCGGCCGTAGGGATTAGGAAGGCAGGGACGCCTCCGGGGACGGTGGCTCCCAGGACGCGAAGCCCCGCGGCGGAAGGCTGGAAGCGATCGCTTCCCCCACGGCTGCGTGTCCCGCCTCTCCTCGACGTCTCTCCAGTTTTGCCCTGGAGACACCTAAGCCTTTTTCCAAACCAGTCCTGCAAGAACGGCTCCAGGGCAGGCGAGGCTGAGGTTTATTAACCAGGAGCCGATGATACCGAGGACATCGTGGAGCCTTTCCTGCCCAGCTGCCTCTTTTCCTCCTGTCCCGAGTGACTGCAGGCTCGAGGAGACCCCCTGGCACCACGACCACGGTGGCAGGGGCTTGGCCAGCTCCCAGGTCCTCGGATGTTGCTCTGCCAGGTGCTGGCTGCTCCTCTCGCTCTGAAATGGGGGTAAATAATCAATCCGTCCCAATCTGTATATGGATTTTGAGCATATAGTGCCAAATCGGCAAGTTGTGGGACTGTGGGTGTGTTTGAACCGAAAGGTTGGGCCCTTTGCTGCAAATCTAAGCTCATTTTGACAGGGAAAGCAGCTCACCAGGGATGGTATTGGAGCAGCAGCTCCCGGTGCTCGATGCCGGGCTGGAGAAGGGGATATGGGGGACAGAAGGGAGGCAGCAGGTTTCAGCTGCTCTGCCCTTCGATCAGACCGCGGCTAGTGATTTTTTTTTATGAGGCAAAACAGCGTTTTTCCACAGCGTAAGCGCATCGGCTGCTCTCGAGGGAAGGCAGGTCTCCTCCGGATGCGTCGCCGCTTTTCAGCAGGTCTTTGCTGCCGCGTAGCGTGTTCTCGGCGCGACGCGGCGTCGAAAGGCTTCCACGTTAGGCAGCATCTCGTGCGCAAAATCACAAAGCGCGGCTTAAACTCGYGTCCTTCTCGGGAARGGCGTGCGGGAGTTGAGCCCCGTGSTGCTGCGTTACCCGGACCGGTTCTCCCGTTTCGTACCCGGGAGGATTTTCCAGGCAGGATGGGGCTGACCGTACAGTCCGTAACGAAAACGCAATCGGTGCCACCTCCGTTCCTTTCCCCTGTGCTTTCTGCTGAACTCGGGACTATTTATTCTCTATTTATCTCCGCAGGGGCCCGTCGGCCTCGCGGCCCCTTCTCTCCCCGCCGGCGCTCGGCAAATGCCTTGAAATGTGCTGAGCGAGCAGCGTCCCGCTGCTTAATTAGGGCCCGGCAGCTCGGCCCGGCGCCCACGTACCGAATCGTTCTGCCGGACCTCCGGCTCCTTGGCGTTAGCAGAGATCTGGCGTTTAAAATAAGCGACAATTTAAAAAAAAAATCTTTGCAGCAAAACCGCCGCGTTTGCCTCACGAAGCCTTTTCGGCTCCTGCCACGTCCTCGGAGGGAAATTGGAAATAGTCTTGGTTTTCTCGCCGGCATTATCCAGCTTCGCCGGAGGCTCCAGTTACGGCAACCTACACGCTGTTAAATGTAATCTGTGGAAAAATATATATATTGCAAGTCCGTCTTGGCTGGGACACCGGATCGGGCCGAGTCCACCGGCTACAGGTTTTTCCGGCAAAAGCGCTTATTTTCCACTCTATCCAACGTCTGCCGGGGCCGGGCAGGAGAAGGTGGCGTCTCGGCAGGCCGCGGCCCGGTATTTAGGGGACGCCAGACTATGTCGCCGCGAGCCCGGTCTCATCCCGGCGGGAGACGTGCTCCCGGGGATGCTCGTGCCGCGTTCATGCTCCTTCCCGGCGCTCCCTGCAACTCCTGACTCCGTTGCTCCGGGGATGGGTTTTAGGAGAGCGCTGTCGATGGAAACCGGGTCGCATGGGGAGAATTGATTCGATTTTGGGTTTTTTTGGTTTTTTTTYCCCCCCCCCCTCTTTCTCATGCACAGTATTAATTCGCATCCGCGCGCGGGAGAGCGGAGACGGCGGCGGGAGCCGCGAGCCTGAAGCAAGGCGAGGGGATTAGCTGCGTGGTCGCGCGCGTGCACGGGGATGCAAAGCCGCCGAGAGCGGCCGTCGTAGCAGAGCAATGTGCCGGCRTGGTATATAAAATACGGATTAAATAGGGATTGGAAGAGAGATGCAGAAATCCGGGAAGGGGGCGCGTTTATCCCCCTCTCGGCATTCGRGAAAGCACCCTGAGAAGGCCGGGTGAGACGCGGCGTCTCCCGCCCCGGCGTCCGGCTGGGAGAGAGGGGTCCCGAAATCACCCCAAGGACCCCGGCGCTGCGTAACGGCGGGGATGAGGTGTGGGGGTCTCGGCACCCAAAATGCCTGTGCGTATTCGCGCGCGAAGGTCGGGCGATGCTCTCCCAGCCCGGAGAAAACAGGCGGCCCCAGGAGGTTGTCGTCTTCCCTTGGATAAAACCGACGGCGCTGGGAACCGAGCAGAGCTGGGCTTTGGTCTGGGACGGGTCCGGATAGCGACCTTGGCTCCTAAGGCCGTTACAGGAACGGAAAGGGACTATTTTTGTGCCATAGCGGTGATTTAGGAATTAAAAACAATTAAAATTCTTGCCCAAAAATGGGCAAGAAACAGGGCATTCGGTACYGGCTCGGCTTTTCCTGGCGCCGGGGGCCGTGCCTCTCCTCGGCTGGCATGCGCCTCCGTCCCCGCGGCGGGACAGACCCGTCTGCTGTCCGGATTCGGCCCGGCGGCAGCTGGTACGAGCGGACGCTGGTGCAAGCGGGGGCCCAGTCCCCTCCTGGCGCTTCCTTTCTGCCCTCGATTTCTCAGGCGCGGAAGGAGCCGGGGGGGAGGGAAACGGGATGCTGGGAGCCAGTTTGCAAAGCACTTGCGTTTTTCCCCAAATACACGCCGCGGGGCGAAGCGCCCGGGCGGCACGTGCCGTTAACCGGGGTTGCGTGCACCTTCAGCTCACCTTCCTCCTCCTCCTCCTCCTCCTCCTCCAGCGCAGCTTTCCCATGGTCACTTTTGGCCTTTTCCAGCCGTGCCGGCAAGCATCCCGGAGTCAAGCTGCTCTGGCCGCAGCACAGCAGCTTTTTCACCTTTATTTTGCCTTAACTACACTATTTCTTTTATTGAATGACACCTTTTTTTCCCCCCTCCCCACCCAAGTCCGACCCCAACCTCCCCCTCGCTGCGTTTTAAGCCCCCCAGGACCCGTCCCATCCCCGGAGAAGCAATTCCCGCGGCCTTTCCGGGGCCGCGCCGGCGGCTGGGCTGGCGGGGGCACAATGGCAGCATTGAGCGCCGGCGCYGCCGTAGGGTGCCTGGCACCGCGGCGCCGCTCGCCCGGAGCCCCCGAATAACCGCTTTATTTTTATTCCTTTTTTTTTTTCCTTTTTTTCTTTCTTTTCCCCCTTTTTCCCCCCCTGTCTCTGTTTCAGAGCCGCGCCGGATCGCGAAGCCCTCGGTTATGCGGTGACGACCCGACGGGCGGACGCACGCACCTCGTTTCCCGGCTGCGAAAGGTAGGGGCGGCCTCGCCGCCGGCTCCTCGCTGATCCGCGACGCTGGAGGCGTCTCTGCCYGGGATAACGTGCCGATCCGGGGCGAAACGGCGCTCTGCTCCTCATCCCCGTGAGCCTGGGTCACTCCTCCGTCACTCCCTGTAACGCAGACAGTTTGGGGAGCCGTGAAAATAATCTTGCTTTTGTGGTGTGGGATTTTTTTTCTTACCCAAAATTGGTCCAAAAAGCTCAACTCGGTGCTGCAGTTTTGGCTTTTAACCCTTTCAGGCCTGACACGGGAACACACAGGCTGCGGTAAAGCTTCCCTCATCCCCCCTCCTCCTCCTCCGTCGCTCAGGGCACCCTCGGAGCGAATTTTCTTTGGAAGCCCCTTCGGGGAAGGCATYGCTCCCACCCAGCCGGGCTCCTTCCCATCTTGTTTCTCCCAGAAAGCAGCCGGGATAAGATATGCAATTAAAAATATATAGAGATAATAAAAGGATGCAAACCTGACTGCCRCATCCCGGCTCCGTAGGGGAGCCGGGGCGCCTGTTCTCTTTAAAATCGGCACGCGAGTGATTCTGAGCCGTCTCGCATTGCGGCAGCATCGATTATATTTATTATATATATCCAGCACGGGCACGGGGCAGGGTCCCGCTGGCGAGGTTTGACCCTCTTCCCTCCCAGCCCCAGCTCCCGGCGTCGTGYGGGGCAGCGGGACACCTCAGCCGTCATCGACGGGTTCAAAACGGTGCAGGCAAAAGCGCAGAAACGTGAACCGCAAAGGCGGAAAGCCCAAAGGAACGTAACGTGCTCCGCTCCGCTTCGGTAATCCTGCAGCCCGCGCTGCTCCGAGAGCTACGTTTTGCGTTTGCGCTCGTGCCGTGGGAGATGCTGGGCAAGTCTCTCCTCTTACGGATGCACCCTTCTATTATATGTTTTTAAGCCCCTACTAAAACCATCATTAATTTAATTTAGTTAATTTAATTGGCTTTTCCGCCTGCTTTTTGCATACTTCCAGATGCGTTTTTCTCCTGCGCCGGTACCTTGAACAAGTCCGGCGGAGCCGGGGAGTGGAGACCTGTTTCCGAAATGCCATTCAATGCCACGCAATCCCGGGCTGTGGGCTCAGGGCTTGCTCCGAGGGGTTTTTTAACCAAGAAACTGGGATAAGCGCGCAGCAAAAACCAGGCAGGCCCTCGCTTTTGCTTGCCGCAGCAAAAGAGCGCATGTCCGCGATGTCCGACCGCCGAGGAAGAGAGTCGTTTAAGTCGGTGCGTAGAGCTGAAACGCTTAGGGGAAACGGCTTGTAGGGAGGCAAATTTCTCGTGGTTTTGGTACCAAGCTCGGAGCACTTGGGCTTTCTGGTCCCGATGGCGTTTTGTGTTCGTCCCCGTTGCCCGAACCACGTGAAATTTAGCCCGGGGCTCGGCCGGGGGCTTGGGAACGGAGGGGTTAAACGCCCCCGCGCTCCAGGAGAGAGGAGAAGAGCGATGCAAAAATCAAGCAGGAGGAAAGGAGAAGGGAATAGAGGAGGGGGGGAAAAAAAGCCCCAATTCGCTGTCTCGCAGCCCTGGTCTCCGCTGCGGCGGGAGGAGGCGTTTGCTCTCCCGCCTTGCCCAAAATCGGGGGCTCGCGAGGGCTCTGCCCCGCTGGCTTTGAAGCGCTTCTCGAGCGATCGCGGCGTCTCACCGCCTCCCCCCCGCACCGCCGGCGAGCCTCAACGCCCGGGGTCGCTCCTGCGTCGCGCCGGCGGGGATCGCGGAGCCGCACGGGCTTCCCCCTGAAAGGAAAAATTTGTTCCTCACTTCACTGCGCCCTGGGGGCGAGACCGGGGGGGGGGGTCGGTTAGAGGAGAAATGCCTCATCCCGTAGGTGGGTTTTGCTCCATTCTTTTCCTTGCTTTTAACCTTAAACCCTTCCATTTGGGGGGAAATAGTTTGGTTTTTTATTTTTTTCCCCCCTAGGCATTGCTCTTAGCTGCGGAAAGCAGCATCAGGTTTTCGGTTTTCCTGGTCTTTTTAGGGTGCTTGCAAAGAGGAAAGGAAAGGGAAGAAATCCCGCGCGCCCGGCATCTGCTCCCGGCTCCGACTTCCCGAGCCCTGTGGGTGCCAGGGAAAGCGTCCCCATCCCTCAGGAAGCTTTCCCGGGCTGAGGGCTCCACGTCACTGTCTGCCGGCTCAGGCAGCGGGACGCGAGAGCCATCCGAAGGGGTGGGAGGAGACGAAGGCGCCGGGATTGCCGCCGCCGGGAGCCGGCAGGGAAGGGGGAATAGCCCCGGCTGCCAGCGCCTCTCGCCTTGCAGCGCCGGAGCTGGGAGCATGGGACGGTTTTTGCAAAGGACCGAGTCCAGCGCTTCTCCGTATGTTGATGTTTTTTTCTTATTAAAATTTTTTCCCCCGTTTTATTTTTAGAGCTTGCAAGGAGGTTTGAGCTTGGCGGCGCTGGCGCTTCCTCCGAGGGCGCTTTGCAACCCCCCCCCCCCCCCCCCCCCCC